>NW_026889806.1:1375000-1595000 GCF_033153115.1 Saccostrea echinata | reverse complement strand
TGCTAGTAGTAGTTATTTTACAATCGCTTAATGTGAGATTCTAGCATACATCTGATATAATTATTTAATCCATTCTGACAAAGTGTCAAGGTTTTCTTTTTCATGTCTTGCCCATCGCCTGGCGTAATTTTCCACAGAATCCATAATATTTATGAAATTTTGACGCGAAATATCGTAATAAATAAAGATTTCTGACATTGGCCTTCAACTAGTGTCATTAACAGGTCAAGTTCACATTCATATTACGTATAAAATATAGGCATATATCTGTATTGCTTTGCCTTTTAATAATCAGTAAACGCTTGTCGCTAATATTGTTATAGTCGTTTATGTATCAAAAGTCTTAACTTTAAAAAAATCATTACATGTTAAATAGGACTAAGTACCTGTTTTTGGCATTCTTAATTGGGAAATACTGTGTATCAAATATACTTCATTTATTTCCAAATTTTCCAATTTATTCATAAAAGAAAAAAAAACCTTGTGTAAGAAACTTAACGAAATGAAATAGAGTAAAATTAGTGACAAATAAAAAAAAATGTCTGGATATTTGCATAAATTTGGAACAAAAATTCGACACCCTTTTGAAATTCGTCTATCCAGCTACAGAAGTGTACCCCACTTGTCTGAAAATAGAAAAAAGATTGACGACTAAAGAGCTACATACAGTTCTACGCATTCAGAAAGTGAAAAAAGTTGCTATCTTAAAATATTACTAGTCAGTTCTTAACATATTCTTTTACTACTTTTACCTGTTTACAACATAATACTCCGCGACAGAAAAGAGTTCAACAAAGCTTTTTGACATTTAATACAGTAATTCTGGTCTATCCCATTTTTTTCTTCAAATCATTGTGCTACAGATCTGCAGCTAACATTGTCATGCATGCTTCTTATCGCCCATAACAAAATGATTGGAGCTAAGGATCTAGAATTAAGGGGGTTATATATTTTTCAAGATGTCTCTGGAGAAGTAAAATATAAATTAATGTCTTGTTGTCGTAAATCAAAATACATGTACTTCAGATTATTTATAAGTACAAATTGACTTTAAACATATCTAGCCTTCTTTTTATGATAATCAAAGGTATTTTTATTCAATAGCATTTATTTGGTATCCCGACTTGTGAACGAATGTACACAGTTAAAGGTTTCATGGTGTTTTGTTCATTTTTTTTTAATTCCATGAAGTCACCAATTGAAATCACTTCTGTATTTTGTTTTCTAGATTCATTTTTAAAATAAAATTTTTAAACTTAATCATCGTCGGCAACCTAGCCAGATCACTTTGATTACATAAGAATATTTCTTTGGTAACATTTATCTGTTTCTACTATGTTAATTTTACACAGTGGTGGAATGGAGAAGAAAAGTGCATTAAGTATGATTGATAAATCTAACAATGTTTGTTCAACACAGAATACAAACAAAGATTGCTTTCAAAATTAGATAATTCACTTGTAGCTTTTTGTAAAAACCTTAACCTTACTTTTTGAAATACTGTATTTGGTAAATGAAAATCCGCAAGAAAGATACTCCTCTCATTTCAGATTTCCTGTTAATAAAATAAAATTTAGTGGTCATAAAGGCATTGCACTAGAAAGAGGTTTTAAATGGTCTTACTAGTGAAATTGGTTTATGTATTAAATCTGAAGCATCACATTTTAAATTCACTATTGATTTCAAAAATTAAAGAAAATACTTAGATTATATTTTTTTTCATAATACCTAGTCGCCTGTGGTCTCTCAGTGTTGCCTACAGAGACAGCGGTACGCGAGGTCGTCTCACAAGGTCGCTCGGTGCCCGTTTGAATTGTGAGTCAGCTATTATGGACACACAATCAATCACTGTTTGTTGTCAGACCATTACCCCTCCTCTTGACTTTTTACCTACAGGAGAAACTATCATTAACGAACTGAAACAAATTAAATCTTAGAGTTTCAATTATTATTTTTTTTTTATTCCAAAATAGGTTTCCTCGTTCGCTTTTCGATTAGAAGTAATGGCATAAGGTACGTGTTATTTACAAAGGGAATTCGAAATGGCGTCATTGAATTTTCTAACTGAAATTGAATTATTTTTAGGTGATAATTTATTTAAAAAAAGATTTTCATATTCCGTTGCTTTGGTCAAGACTATGTTGGGTAATTTCACACCTCAGCAAGGTTTATTCTAGATGACAAATTGTAGGAAATGACTAAATATATTTAGCGTTATTTTCCCCCCGGAAATTGGGAAAAAAAAACGAACGTTCATAACATATCTGTCTAAGCTGATTTCGAGGTATTCAAGGCTGTACTGTGAGCTGTTTATAATATGTGTCTTACCTCGTCTTTCCTCTGCAGTTATCTATCACACATTTTAAATTAAGTGATAGTTCAGACTTACTTCTGATTATAGTGACAGTGCAGAATTAACTTGTGTGACGTCTGGTCTGAAAAGTTATTAACGTCTCTGATATCTCAGACATGTTTCATAATTTTCTAATTTTTTTTCTTAATTAAATATTGAGACTTAAATATATAGAAAGTGTTCTGATCAAACCTAAACTTAATTTCACTAATATCTTTTTTAATTCTTTTTGTGTTCATAAATAGAACTTATTTGAAAAAAAAAATATGTCAAGAAAATGCGTATTAAGAATTGTTGATACTAATAACCGGTTATTTTCTTACTTCATTGTTACAACAATGAAATGTTTTCTTCATTTGCTTTTAATTGGTCCCATTTCAACAACAAAAACCTTACCTTATAAATGATATAAATTTGGACAGAATCTATTGAATAGCTTTGACAAATGTGAAATTATGAGAAGAGCACAGAGTTGTTATTTTTCGGGTCAATTTAGAAAAATACATTAAGAAAAGAAAGATATATACAAAGTAAAAGATTCCTAAGTTTGTACAGCGAAACAAATGTTTTTTTTAATAGAGGACAAAACACTGATTTGGTTGGAACACGTTTTATTGTTTAGATGTTATTAAAACAAAAGGATCGGACACAAGTTCTTAAAACATAGAACGACCTCGTTTATGACGATCAATAAAACAAACTAATACTCGATAAATTAGATACACTGGAATCAGAGGTTAATAAGGTTATCTGCTTACATAAACCATGCATGTACAAAAAAATCATCTGATGAAGTATGTTCAAATGAATCTAAATAAGATATAAACTCAAAACCACCATCTCTTAAAAAACAATTGCACATTTTAAAATAAACTTTTATTTTTGGAAATACCGATCGAGTCATCTTTCCATAATAAAACACGAGTGTCTACTATACGTAAATTACAAAACATTAAAGTATAGATCTATAAAACAGATTATTTTACGAAAAAAGGCTTTCAATCCTTAGCTATACATTTATTAAAAGAAACAAGACAGCTAATTAACGAACAGTCACCATAAATCAATGATCTGTGATAGAATAATTTGCAGGGAAACTTTGTCCTTCACGTGGCACCAAGGAGATCACTGGGTTTTTGTACGAGGAAAATTTGTCTTTTAAAACACTTGAGATAAGGAAAGGACATTAAAACACATCTGGGCAACTAAACTTCGGTGTACGTCAGGAAGCAGGAACATGCAGCGGAGAAAAAATGTATAAGAATTTTTTAAAAATGCGTTCTTTAAAATTTTTAAAAAATTACTCTTTAATTTACAAACTAAATTGTATGACAAAGGAGATAAATTAAGCTTTTCCATCGACAACTTTTCTTATTTATGTAATAATAATCCGCTATCACCTAATATGTACCGATGGACGACAATATGTGCAGTGAGGGTAGGTACATATTGTCGCCGACGACAATATGTACAAAACGACAATATGTACCGTCACACCTGTATGTGGGGTTTACGTCTCCAAACTGATTCGATATTCAAGAGCATGCTCTGAGAACGATCAATTTTTAAACCGAGGCAGGCTACTGACAGATAAGTTGATGTTACAGGGATTCCAACAACCTCGTTTACAGCATTTCGTAAATTCTATGATCGTTATAATGACTTTGGTAACAAATATATCCTATCATTGGTCGTATTTTTTACTGACGTTTTTCTTAACAATTGTTTAACCTTTGTTTTTATACTATTTTTGACAACAGAAAATTCTTCTAACTGATCAATACCTAGGTCTCACGACGGGTGTGACCGGTCGACAGGTGATGCTTACTCCTCTAAGGCACCTGATCCCACCTCTGGAATTCTATGTTTTGTGTGTTGTTCGGTGATTTGTATTGTCTGTAGATTTTTTAAAGATTGTTCACTGTTTGTTATCTTCACCCTTTTCACTTCTTTTCATTTCCAATATTGAGTACCAGGTAAGAATTTCACTAATGATCAAATCTACTGTTTCCGTCAAATAAAAGATTTTTTTTATCATGAAGATGTTATACAACTAATTGAATGATTCCACATTACAGCAAAATGCAGTCAAATACAGAAAATTTACAATCACTTTCAAAACATTAAATGAACAGTTGGTCATTACTATGTCTTTAACGAGGGTCGTTCAATAAATAATGCATAGGTCATCTAAAAGTAATGAAAGTGTGTAATATATATTCTAAACATTTTCAATCCCTCAAAACATTCCCTGTTATCCTTTACACATGTCTTAAGTCTTTGTACCCATGACCAGAAAACCTCATCATACCCATCTTTCGGGATGCCCCAAAGACACTGATAAATATCATTTTCCATGACATATCTAATAATGTACAATCTTCCTTTGATTGTTTTCATGCATTTTTAGAATAAAAAGATCTCATAATGGCTGAGATCTAGCGAATATGGGGGATGGCAAAGCTCTGTAAACTTTCTTTTCTCCGAAATTTCCTTTATTTCTCTGTGCTTATTTGCAGCAGCGTTGCCAAATGCAAGAAAATTACCCTGGGGGCGGTATTTGGACTTCCTTTGCAGGGAATTTGTTTATCTTTCCTCAATGCAATTTGAACACAAAATTTACCATTAATGGTCCTTCCTTTGGATTATTTAATGTTTTACTGGACCTCTTGAAAAAAATGAAAACTAACAAAAATGCTTGGAGCCCTTATTTCTCTTTACAATAATAAGAACGATACCTTTTTTTTCTTTGATTTCACATTTTATTATTGTTCTTCCTTTTTTGGCTATAAAAAGTGCAAAAGTGCACCCATGTTTCGTCACCCTTCACGCAAATATAACGAATCTTCTATTTTGTTAAAATATTTGTTTTAAGTAGACAGTTGGCACATTTAATGCGTATTTTTCTCTTAGGCAATTTTAAGAAAATAAGGCACATATCTGATAGAAATATTATCATATTCATTTCCGTTGTCTGAATTATTTAAAATCTTATGTCGATGAAATGCTTAGTATTCTAGCAATGTCTTTAGATGTAAATCTCACATTTTCAGATATCATGTTGCACATTGCATCGATAATGTTTGGTGACCCTAAAAATTTCAATCGACCAGTTTGACTTTTATATTTTAACTCTCTTTTTTTTTTTACTTTTGAATTTCTGAATCAATCTGAAAACTATACAGCGTCCACATATAAAAATCATATCTTTAATATGAGTTCTTCGGCAATTTATGTAAAGAAGCATATAGTTTTCACATACGCTCTCATTTTCATCTTCTTGGCAGATATCATTTTAAACAGTTTTCAGCTCAGGGTAGTGACCATGCATACTTTAAAAGTGAATTTCTTTGCCAGGACAATAGGAAAAATCATTGGGTTTTCCGTGATTAGGAGCTCTTTAATTGAACGTTTCAAATGTGAAAAAATGAAATTAAACAGATCTATAATTAATATGATATACTGTTTGTTGCATTATTTATTGAACGACCCTCGTATAAATGCAGACAAATTTATTGCAACCCGGAGGGTTAATTGTTGGTATACATCCGACGTCGGGGACAAGCATTTGGTTGAAGCTTGCCGGCATAACATTGATTTGCCTTTAAAAAATATTTCTACCTAGTATGCTAGGTATGGCAACACCAGTGTTTTCTGTGATATAGGTGTTATGTTTGCCGGTAGACTATCGTCTTATTTGTATTGTATTCATACTTTGATGATGTAAAAGGTGAAGATTACGAACAGTGATAAATCTCATAAATACAGTAGATAAAAAGAATCGTGAACAGGACAAAAATAATAGAGGTGAGATCGGGTGCGTAGAAGGAGTAAACATCCCCTGTCGACCGGTCACACCCGCCATGAGCCCTATGTATTGATCAGGTAGACAGAGTACTCCTTAGTTAAATTAAGTATGAAAGCAATGACCTAACAAATGGCATAAAAACATCAGACAAAATACGACCCAACGAAAGGTTGTATCTACAAAGAAGGTCGTTAAAATTTAAAATTGGAAAAATAAAAATTAGAATTTGCGAAAAGCTGGGTTGTTGAAATCCTTGTAACATCAACTTATTTGTGAGTAGCCTGTCTCGGTTTTAAAATTGATCTTCATTACATGATGATATTTGTCTTTATATTCTGATACTTCTTAATTATACGATGATACTTTGATATCTTATTTTTATTTTCTTCGTTTCTATGACGATACCAGGTGTGTAGCTAGAATAGAGGTGAAGTGTACGAAGAGGACGACAGGAAGCGGGTGTGGGGCCCTCAGTGGATCCAGGGCAAAGTCCCCAGAAGCTTATGGATTTTATTTTCTGCAAAAAATCATGCTATTTCGTTCCTCTTTAGAAAATATGAGTTCGTGATATAGTTTTTAACGCTTAATACTTCCATGGAGACTTATTGTACGTGTAGTTGAGGCTGAATATTTTGCACATTTATTGGTATCGTCTACTCTTTTTTTAACACTCATGTAAAGTAAAACAAATGTTGTTTAAAAATATACTGTACTTTTTATCATATTCTACTGTAAAAGATCTTTTAAAAAATTATCAATATGTTGCTATTTTAAAATTATATGACGATACTTCGACATTATATGATGATACTTTGACATTCTATGACAATACTTTGACATTATTTGATGATACTTTGACATTATATGATGATACTTTGACATTATATGACGATACTTTAACATTATATGATGATACTTTGACATTATATGACGATACTTTGACATTATATGATGATACTTAGACATTATTTGATGATACTTTGACATTATATGATGATACTTTGACATTCTATGACAATACTTTGACATTATTTGATGATACTTTGACATTATTTGATGATACTTTGACATTATATAATGATACTTTGACATTATATGATGATACTTTGACATTATTTGATGATACTTTGACATTATATGATGATACTTTGACATTCTATGACAATACTTTGACATTATTTGATGATACTTTGACATTATTTGATGATACTTTGACATTATATAATGATACTTTGACATTATATGATGATACTTTGACATTATTTGATGATACTTAGACATTATATGATGATACTTAGACATTATTTGATGATACTTTGACATTATATGATGATACTTTGACATTCTATGACAATACTTTGACATTATTTGATGATACTTTGACATTATTTGATGATACTTTGACATTATATAATGATACTTTGACATTATATGATGATACATTGACAATATGTTCTACTTTGACATTATATGATAATACTTTGAAATTATATGATGATACTTAAGGAGTGATGATTATTTGCAATTTTCTGATAATTATTTATATTTGGTGAAATGTTTAAACAGAAACTTCCTGAACGCAAGACTGTGACATTTTTTTCAACATTTATGGAAAACTATGAAACTTTCGAATCAAGTATTTGAATTGAGTAAAAATAAAGTTTCGGAAATAAATGAAGACGATATTGAAATAAGAGATGGAGATTAAATTTAAAAAAAATCTTCTATGTTGTAAGAATATTTTAAGACACTTGATTATCATTGGTCTATTTGAAATACATGTACTTCAAATTCTTGGACAAACATGCAGCTTACAAAACTATATATCTGGCTTTATTTGTAAGTTTCAAATATTCTTATGCATGTTGCAACCTAAGTTTCTCTAAGACACGAAATGTTTTTCACACACAATGAAATGAACCCAAAATCTTGCATTCTTCAAGAAGTTTGGGTTTTAATTACCAAAATATTATAGAAAATGATTATTATTACATTACATAGCGTATTATCATTATAATGAAGAGGTATCGGCATATAACGAAAGATTATCAACACTTTTATTAAAGTACCGTCATAACATGAACATCACAACATGAAGGCCTTTGAGAAGTTCTATATATGAAAATTTGCTTTAGACTCTACGTTAGATACATGTATGTCTCTTTCTGTATTCTGAATTCTCTTCTTTCTGTTATTAGTACTCTTTTTTCTTATTTTTATTTCGAAATCATCTTTAAGGTGTTTTAAAATGTGGTTAATACTGAATTATTGAAATCTTTATATAGGGACTTGAAAATTTAAGTCCCAATCTAATTGAGTAAAGAGGACAGATAATGGACGACGTAACTAATTTACACTAAAGAAATCGACAAGCTCTCTCTATCCACTGGTCAATCTACAAGTAACGACCTCAACTATTCTTAATATTAAGCGTCTAACCATTTCGTCATAGAGATGAGGAATGTGCATATTGTTCCAGGAACCATTCTATGAACAAACGTTTCGATGTGTATAATTTTGGTGTCAAAGCTAAAGATACCCCCTTTCCATTGAGCTATGGTGTTCTCAAATTCAGTATTCAACAGGAGGCTGTTACTAGGCTATTGATATGATGTACACCAAAGAGGTGTTTCGCTACAATGCCACCTTTGCTGTTGATGTATGCATGGTTAGTAGAAATGATGGTATGTAGAGTCAAATTACCCGTTTAAAGACTCGTATTTTACTGATAACGTCCCATGCGTATAATAATGGTATAACGTATCAAGATTCAATCTCTGTCAGAAAGAACTGAAATGCAAGAACTAACGACTGTGACTATAATGACACGTATCAAACCTACGATACATCTAGTTCACATGTAGATCTTCCTCTAAAGCTTCAAAAGCAGTAAATTTTTCTTAAGGCACTTGTACTTCCTTTCTAGCAGAGCGTGTGATAGATTTACGGTACTGCATACTAAAATTCTCTTTAAACAAAGTGTACCCAATATACAAACTGAATGTACTGACTTAATTATTAGTGATGTTTAAACTACCGTTGATTTTAAAGTTGCCAGAACGTTTGTGCTTTTGAATGATGACTTTGTGGATATCCAATCATAAATTAAAGATTTCTTAACTGTCAAACGACGACAATATAATGACCAGTGTGATAAAACAAGAATGCTAAACATTTCACACGGCTAGACGGGGTATTCAGTCACCCCCTATTTTGCTGATCATGTGAAGTCGTAATCTTGTCATCAGATTTGGTTTCTGATCAAATTTCCGTTCTGATCATTACTATATCTCGATAATCACACTCCGTTGACAGACGAACAAAAAGCGTCTCTCACAATTAGAAACAAGACGAGACGTTTTGTCACAAGCTCCAATCGGACAAAAGCGTCTGTATGACAAACAGAAAATAGGATTTCAATATCCTTTTGTAACGATGCATCCCATTGGTCGAATTGGGTCATTTCGCTTCAAAGGAGAGGTGACGATTGAAGAACCTCGATGATCACCAATGTGCTTATCAAGTATCAATGTTAATTGAAAATGTTTAAAATGCAATGCAAATTGGTGGAGAAGGCGAACTTCAAAGCATCTCCGATGGCTCCGAACACAATATTTGTTATACTGATGAAAAGATAAATTTGCAACATAAGTATATGTTAAACTTCAGATAGGTCTACATGAAATGGTATCCTTTTAGAATGTGGGTATTCAAGAAATACTAGGAGATAGACTGATCACCATTAATTTTTTTAAATACCATATCTTTCAGCAGAATAAGTATCTATATAATTGATTTTTTTTAATATAACAGTATGAGGTAGCCCAATTACTACTATACAAATGTGAAATGGTAAATTAGGCGCAAAGTAATTCTTTTAAATGCTTGACAAAGGCTAAATATTTTAATAATTGTATGAAATTAAATACCCTTTCTACGCATGTGGTCCTTAAATTGACACGGAAATTTGCGCATGAATGTGTATCTCTCTTCGAGATTCTTGTGATAAAAGTACTCATGCACCCTAGCTTCTAGGTGACGTTTGCCGTTATTTCAGATGTAAGCAAGAAGAACGTCAATAAATTTTCTTATTTCCTTGTCTTATATATATATATATATATATATATATATATATATATATATATATATATATATATATATATATATATATATATATATATATATACGTGAACAACAGAGTCAAAGTTTTCTTTTCCTCTACCTTTATTGCTACTGCAGTTGTTAATGGCATCATGTTTTTGACTTTGTTGTTAGTTTTTGATTTTGACCACTAAATCAAGCCAAGTGACCAAACTTACTTTTTGCAAGAATAGACAGGTACATAACAATGTAAGTGAACTTTTTTTTTTAAATAAAACAATCACAAGTATACAGACATGATTGTACAATGTACTTGCTTTGAGTCCTCTTAAATCTTTGAGCACAATTTGAAGGTCGTAAATAAAAGTGATGAAATCCGAATAAGCAAAAACATGGATGAAAATTTAATACTGGGTCAATTTTCAAAAAGATACTGATCTATTCGGCTAGCTAAAGGTATTACTTTTTACAGAAGGCAACAAAGAATTTCGGTATGGGGTTATCTGACAGAGTGTAACTTGCGAATTATAAAGAATGGAGATAAAATTTGACCTATAAAAATAAAACATAAAAATGTCACAAAACAATATTATCACTTCAATTTCTTCAACTCAAAACCACGGAAAGATTAATAGAAGAAGAGGGGGCGATCAGGAAAACTGAATGTTCTTGACATTGTTTTGTAAAAATGTAATAAACATATCAGATATGCAAGTAATGTTTAATGGTTTACCTTTAAATGTATTATGTGATGCGAGCTGACAGATAATTGCTGCATTGTGGCGAATTTACAAACTTAAAGATACAAAACATTCTACAGAAAACGACATTTTACTGCAATTTGGTGTCTTCTTTTTTTTCTGGATTTCTGATAATTGCTATGAAAAACGGTGTTAATGATCTTGGTTCATTAATCATAATTTCCTACACAGTTATAAAACTTAGTTCTTTTTGTAGAGCACAAATGAAGGACATGTCCTAGATATTAAAAAAAAGATCCGAGTAATTTGCAGGAAAAAAAATGGCCCTACCACTCCATCTGATTGAAAAAAACTTTTTCGACCCGCATTATCGTACTTTAAGATATTGTTTTCTGTACTTGGCTTCTGGTATAACATTTATCTTATGTTTTAGTCAGTAGGTAGTGACAGAAAAAAAGAATATTTGAAGTTTTGAAGAGATTTATGGTTAACAGGAGAAGTAAATAAAGACGATTTACAGGAAATCTTTAGTTCAGACGATAGGGATTTAAACTATACAGCTGATTATAGTATAATTTGTACACTAAAATCTCTGAAGAGACGTGAAAATTACAAATGCTTTAAAACATGTAGTATAATATGTATTAAGTTTCTTAAGTTGAAAGATAAATCAATGCAAAGCAGAATATATTAACCTAAATAAAGTTTATTTTTATCATCAAATTCTTTTTACAGTTGAAAATGCAATGAATTATTTATATTGTATGAAAATAAGGTGAACGATAACTAGGAGTAAATAATTCAAATTCCATACATTATCTTTCAATATCTCCCAGTCATTTAATTAGGCAAAATTTACAGATTTTTAGGTATAAATGATTAGAATCAATAAACTTTTTAAAATGTTAACCAAGTTTCTTTCCCAAACAAAAAGAATTTGATACTTGCATAACCTAGTAAATAAGTGCAGCCAACACAATAGTAAAACAGTCGTAAGATTATGTAATTTTTTTTAAAACCCGTTTATTGCATAATGTGAAAAAAATGTAAAAGGAGACAGTTTGTGTCGATAGAGGGAGAATGTAAACTTATCACCTGTTCTTTTAATGATGCAATCAATGCTAGGTTGTCCACTGTAAGAACATCCAATAAAGAATCTACTCTTTCAGTATAAACTTGATAATTTATTAAGTAAAATGTCAAATTCAGCATCCAAAGTATGTTTAGACGGTATGCTTCCTTCATGACTTGAAAATAAAGGTAAGTACTCTCTAAAAAGTAATCTTTTCAAGAAAATGTAAGCCATCTACAGCATTCTAAACATGACTGCTAGTTTGAATTCAAAGATGCAACATCTACATTGTATGCTAGATTGGTGAATGTTCCACCTGCTCCAAATGACACATCTTAATAACTGGTCATTCATCAATGAAATAAAAATGACGTTCAGAATCTGAATATTGGTTGATAGCACACATCCTTATTGTCATCATACATGAACGTGTTTTTATTAAATATAGGATCTATAGCTATCAAAAGAGTTTAACTCGAACACTCGGCTTTACGGTAAATGTAGTCACAAGCAGTGTGCAATTGCTACCTTTACAACACTTATCGCAGAATCAAATTCCTTAGAAAGAGTTCTATTGACAATTTTTCGTAAGGAAACAAATCCTTTTTGGTCCCCGAGGAGCCCAGGGGCAGAGGTAAACAATACCAAAACCGATTTCACATGGGTATGATATCGCCAGTCATATGTTAACATAATTGTTTGGGTATACTTAAAATGTAGGAGAAGTTGCAACGACGAGCTTATTTTTTGAACAAATAGAAATTTGAACACCTTTATGCACATCTAAAGGGCATTACTAACTGATGTTTTGACTGCTTTTGATTATGTAGAAGAAGCGATGACCGGAAAGAGTGACGGACAGACGTACGGTGATAACAAAAATGTCACCTTCTTAAGAAAATGCAAATACAGACATAAATTATTTTGACATATTACGGAAGTTAATTAAATGCATGCAGACGTGTTCATTTGATCTCCTCCGGAATTCTTATTGATAATTATGTAGGATTATGTCTTGTAGATGTAGTAAGATGCTGGAATAATCTCGCTGTCCCCAAAGGGCTTAAAATGTGTTAACATTAAAATACGTTTGACATTCAGAGGTTGAGTTCAGAGGTTGAGAATTTTGTATTGGAGCAGTTGCGCTGAGATTGCCGATGTGCAGTAAGGTTTGGGATGCTGCAATTGACCTTAATTTCCTGGATGAGTGACCAGGTTCTACTCTACAAGCAATTTACTACTAGTATTTTCAAGTCTTTGACCAATGTAGAACAAATGATGCATACATTCGATCAATCTTTTGTGATCTTTGTTTTCAGTATGAGTGATCGGATAGAAGAAACAGTTCTAATTACAAGTAAATCTGCACTGACCAATCGTGCATAAATGTTGTATCATGAATTGCATATTACAAGTAATGCTTAGTATGCTGCTAGTGACCAACATTTAGATGGACAATTAACTACGAGATAAAGTTTTGGTATAAGATAAATTCCCTGAAACCTAGTGTACACTGATGAAAACCAAAGACAAATGAATATGGTGATACTTAAATTACATGTACAAGTAATTCTTCAGAAACTGCTTGTAACCTGCATTTACTGGACGAGAGAATTAGCTTTTAGAAGTGTATCCATTTCAAAATATGTGTTGAAGAACTTGCATGGATGATGCCAATGATTCATACTATATATCAGGTTTTGGATAGTATGGGTATGACCTACATTTCGTATAAACTAGTATATGTTTAGGGTCAAGTTATGGTGGAGGTGAATTTCGAAGTGTCTGTAAGCCTTATTTTGATCAATCTCATCTAAATGTTCCATCGAGGGTAACAAAAAAAAGTCTTGGAAATCCGAATTTGGATCCAAACTACCTATCGTATCCTTCACTGATCAAGCAATCTGGATTTTTCACAAAAACCCCACCAGGCGTGAAACGCTGAGTGAAGGTATAAGGTAATTCCTGGCAAACCCTCTAGTTTAAAATTTTGTTTTCTAGAGATATGCATGTAGATCATTGTAATTACAGTAACTCTACATTATTATTAATTCAAAATATATTTTCTTTTACTTTACCAGAAATGATTTGCAAAGCTAAGACATACATATTATAAAAGTTAGGAAAAAAAATCTTTTAGAGAATCTAAATGCAGTTTTCGTCTGTTTTGTTTTTTTTGTTTTTTTTTTTTTTTGTTTGTTTTTTTTTTTTAGAAAATACATCGTTTAATTGCTACTGCAATCGTCCATTCAAAGTGGCACGAGAATTACCCAAAAGCCATTATTAAGTTGGAAAAGCCAAGATTGAAGTTGGAAAAGCCAAGATTAAAGTTGGGAAAGCTAACATTAAAGTTGGGATTATCAACTTTGTGGTAGCAATTACAATTGTACCAACTGTAAAGTTTGAAATCCCAACTTGAAAGTTGGAAAAGCCAAGATATAACTAGGAAAGCCAACTTAGATGTTGGAATAACCAACTTTAATATTGGAATTTTAAGGAGAAAACATTTACAACGTGGCACTTATATTGTTTTGTAGGAAACAAATATAAAGACAGATCTAGATTTTCATATGTAGAAACCATTTTAATAATGGCCAATATTGTTATAGCTTCTAATTGTTGTGACTGGGAAGTTACATCTCAACAAAACAAAATTATGAAGTAGACAAAAAATGTTTGACACAACAGTTTTCCAAGTAAGAGGTATTTTAGGTACAAATTAAAATGCACTTTGCAATGGCATATCCCCCCTAAAAAAACCTTTTTATCCACGAATATTCAGTGGCAAAGTGATATCAAAATTATATCACATATGTTTATGAAGTGCAAGCTAGCACTTAAAATTCTTATAAACGACACTAATTCTAATATTTGTCTATGTAACACAAAATTGACAAACTATCATTTTCACTGTCAGTGTAAATGTTTGTTTTATCAAAATAACCAAACTACAAAAAGTTTGAATGCTAGCTTGCACTTCATAAATACACATAAAAAAATGATCATTTTAGCTTCTGAATACTCGTGGATAAAAATCCTAGATTTTTGAAAAATTCTGCAATTGCAAAGATCATTTTATGTTGTTATTTTGTACCTAGAATACCAAATATATTGCAAAATTTCAAACCTTTTTGTTAACTTCATATCTACGGTCTGCAGGGAAATACCAAAAATACCAATTAGAAAAATTAACAAAATTTGGTCACCCTTAACATGGTTTCTATAAACAAAAGTTTGCTTTTAGCGAAACCTTATAAGTGTAGGTAAGTCAGTGATATTTTAAAATCCAATCTGTTTAACAGGCCAATAATTAACACAGTTCCATGACGTTGCAAACCAATAGCATAATTTTTCCCGCTTAAAAGAAGAATGCTTCAAGTACATAGCTATTTAAAGAAACAATTACGTAAATATACTTACCTTGTCATTGGTCATTTGCAAAATTATTTTGTTAAAAAACATTCTGATTGTACACACAAGTACTCTGAAGTTGACATTAAAAAGATGCTTGAGTTTCTGATTGACGATATCTATGAGGTTTTTGGAGACCAGTTCTTTCAACAATCTATTGGAATTCCTATGGGTACCAATTGCGCCCCGTTATTAGCAGACCTTTTTTTGTATTCATATGAAGCAGAATTTGTCCAAAATCTTGTACGTGAAAAGAAGAAAACACTTGCTGTGGCGTTCAACTCGACATTTAGATATATCGACGACGTATTGTCAATTAACAATGGCTATTTTCATTCTTATGTCGATACGATATATCCTGGTGAACTTGAGATAAAAGATACCACAGAGTCTGACACATCTGTTTCATATATGGATATTTTACTTGAAAAAGACGTTAATGGTAATCTAACAACCAAGCTTTATGATAAACGTGATGACTTTAACTTTTCAATCGTCAACTTCCCTTACTTATGCAGCAATATACCTTCATCACCTGCATACGGGGTATATATCTCTCAGTTGATTCGATACGCAAGAGCATGCTCTACGTATGTACAATTTCTAAAACGAGGTAAATTATTGACAAATAAGTTGATGAAACAAGAATATCAGCTGTCTCGTTTAAAGTCATCATTTCGTAAGTTCTATGGTCGATACAATGACCTTGTCAGCAAATACAATTTATCATTGAGTCAAATGCTGACTGACAGTTTTCATACTAATTGTTAGGCCATTATTTACACACTGAATTGTCGGCGGATTTTTCCGTTATTTCCCGATCATGACAAGGAGCACACGGCGGGTGTGACCGGTCGGCAGGGGATGCTCACTCCTCCATGGCACCTGATCCCACCTCTGATGTTTGGAGGTCCGTGTTTGCTCTGCTCCTATTTTGTATTGTTTAATGGACTTTTGAGCTTGAATACTGTTCGTTATCTCCATATATTTCATTACATGTAATATCAAAAAAGGTCGTTATTGGTTTAAATGCAGAATCAAATACCGATAAGTGCATGTAGATAGAGTACATTTGTCCGTTCGAAAACCGAATTATGAGAAAGTTTAAGTAAAACCCAAAGAAAGATCGATATACATGTATTGTTTAAAAAAAGACTGATAAGTTATCTTTATTTGCATTTGGTACTTATACGCAAGGGTACAAATTTAGCGATCATATCGCTAAAATAAACCAAAGTTAGCACCCCGCTTAAATTTTTGTCTAATTTTTGTTGTTTAAGTTGAAGGCTTAATCAACAACTTCAACCAGTTTATTGTCAACTATTAATATAAAAAATAGGTTGGAGATTTAATGTGTAAAACAAAGGATGATGATTTGTTTTTCCCAACTGGATGATACATATTGATTCTGGCTTGGCTGTCTATGTTTATCACAAGAATGTTCATAAACTTGATTGAAATGGCTTCAACCTATTTTTGGCTGCCTATGAGATACGTTATCATCGTGTCTGAAGATCAAATTTTAAAAGTCAAGGACACCGAACCTTGAGACAGTCAAATGGTTTCAGTTTTTTTTTTCAGTCAATACGATGATTTAGTCATCTGAGAAGTACAATATTCACTAACCCTAAGAAGGTGGCTAACTCATCATATTGACTAAAAAACAGCAATAATTATTTTATTCTATGAGTCAATGATTAAATGATACAAACTCATTAAGCAAACCAAGCCACCCTTCTTGTTTACAATTTCTAAAGTCCTAGCCAAACATAGTGAGACAAGTGGGGTTTAAATGACAACCTACCTGAATCCCCCCACAAAAAATAGGAGAATGCTTTAAAATCCATATCTTTTTTTGGGGTGGGGTGGGGGTAAGGGGGTTTCATTAATGCAGGAGGGATTTATTACTGTATCCCAAAGGGGGTACCAGCTGTTCAATGAACATATTCAAACTAAATAAATAGTAAAAATTTTCGTTCAGAAAAATGGGGGCACCCCCTCCCCCCCCCCCCCCCGCCCCACATTGAATGTGCTTGACTTTTCAGTACTTATTGTATGAAATATGAAGATAATGAACAGTATTCAATCTCGAAAGTCCAATAAAACGATACAAATTTGGAGCAGAGCAAATACGGACCTCAAAATGTAGAGGTGGGATCAGGTGCCATGGAGGAGTGAGCATCCCGTATATCAATTTAGAAGTTCTCAATCTCTTTTTAGTCCAATGTAGAAAACGTTCTCCTGGAGGTCACGTGCGGTTGAACATAACGTAGTGTTTTTCTATAATTTTCTACAGCCCGTAGTCAGCCGAGGTGAGCCGCATGAGAAATAATTCAATCATATAATATATAGTGATAGCCAGGCGTATATATAGACAGTCGAGCTCAAGGAGCAATTTCATATCGAAAGAAAAGAAAGAAGACTCTGTCAATGTGTATACAAAATAACCTGTCTTTTTTCCCAAATTATGGACGTGTTCCTCTGACTGGCTTATCTGTCGTCTTTATCTCTTGTTGTATATTTATTCAGATTTCATTCTTTCTATGCGATCCAATGTGGAATAATGTTTTTCGTTTTAAAAAGAAATGTGTCAAGTTTTTTCGTTGTTAAATTATTCTGAACTATGATGTAATTTTTTTAAATACTAGTATTCATTTCAGATTAATGGCACCATTTCAAGAAAGGAACACATCAGTGCATGTTATATAATTCATAAGAATAATTCAATAATACTAGATTAGATTTTGTACTAGGCATATAAAACATTTAATCATAATGGCGAATTAATTATTGTACAGTATACTGGTCAGTTCTTTTTTTTAAAATGCAACTTGAGACAGAAATAAAATTAAGACATTTTCTTGCATTTGTAAATAAAAACTTTTACTAGTTATGCCTGATTTAATCCACCATTTGATCTGGTATAACAATTTTGATAATTCACAGGAACTTGCGCTTTGAAATTCTGCGACTAACACAATTTGGCTTGGGCTGTTTGGTGTTTTGTATAAAATCAGAGACTAACACAATTTGGCCTAAGATGTTTGATATGTTATATGAAATCAGAGAGACTTTGATTGAGAAACAATTGAATTGTCACGTTTGATATCAAAGACTTTGGACCAGATTTTGGATGGCAGCTTTAGGCGTATTTGTTATGCAAGCCCATATTATACAAGTCTTTCCATTGACTGAAACTTTTCTACTAATTAAAAGCCTGATAGTGAAGCTTTACTTATGATAATTTCCGTGGTGCAAAGTTACTGGGTTAATAGCTACTGGCGTACATTGGATGTGGGTACATCAGAAAGCTTTTGTACAATAAATAACCTGCATTATCCGATATGGCATGTCAAACGTAGCAATATTCGACCTGCTCCATTTGCATTCTATAATTTTTTATTTGTATTGTACATATTGCACAATTTATATTGTAAAAATTTTCATTTGTAATCTATATTTTTTATTTGTATTCTGTAATTTTTTTTAATTTGTATTGCGTGTTTTCAATTTGTATTGTATATTTCTCTATTTGTATTCTATAATTTCTACTTGTATTCTATATTTCGTTATTTATATTATATAATTTTTATTTGTATTGTATAATACACCGCTTGCATTTTATGCTGTTTCAATTTGTAATGCATGTGAATTCTGTTTGTATTTGATAATGAAAAGTATTTGTATTTATTGATTTTGTAATCGAATACAAATGGAATTCACATACAGATTATAGAACGCAAATGGTGAATATTATACAATACAAATAGGAAATAAACAATACAAATGGAAAATTATAAAATAAAAAATGTATATAGATTACAAATGAAAAAACTGCAGAATACAAATAAAAACATACTATACAAATAAAAAATATTCAGTACAAATGGAAAAACGTAAAATACAAATGGAAAATTATACAATGCAAATGGAAAGTCATAGAATACAAATGGAAAATAGAATACAAATAATATAAATGAAAAAAACTAAAACAAAATACAAATGGAAAATGATACAATAAAATCAACTGCAAATCTTCAAAGGATTTCTACGGAATAGAATTTGTCCTTTGTGGGATTATTTATGTTGGTAAAACCAAGGTTTCAGTTAATAATAGGATATCGGAGCATATATTTCAAATTAATAACGGGGTCCAGCATCTTCTCTATAACTTTAATTTACCTGATCATTCTATTTTGTCAATGAAAGTTAGAATTCTAGAAAAGATTTACCATCATACTAATAGCCCATCATTGAGTACACCTTACCGTAGACAACGAGAAGAATACTGGATTAGGAAATTAGGCACGGTCTTTCCATATTGTAGCAATGACGATGTCGATAGTTTAGGAATAAATCCAGAGTTTAGCAATGTGAATGTAACAATATACAGTGACGTAGGCATAGTCACGGACATGGGTCTTACAATAATTAACAATATTCATTTTCACTCATACATTGATTTGATATATCCCTTTGTGCTCGAAATAATAGACACCACAGAGTCTGACATATCTGTTTCATATCTGGCTATTTAACTGGAAAAAGATGTTAATGGTCATCAAACAAAAAAACTTTACGGTAAACGTGATGATTTCAACTTTTCTATCGTCAACTTCCCTTATTTATATAGCAATGCATCCTTATAACTTGCATGAAATATGGAGATAACGAACAGTATTCAAGCTCATAGTCCATTAAAACAATACAAATCGGAAGCAGAGCAAACACGGACCTCCAAACATCAGAGGTGGGATCAGGTGCCATGGAGGAGTTAGTTTCCCCTGCCGACCTGTCACTCCCGCCGTGTACTCCTTGTCATGATCGGGAAATAACGGAAAAATCCGCCGACAATTCAGTGTGTAAATAATGGCCTAACAATTAGTATGAAAACCGTCAGTCAGCATATGACTTAATGATAGATTGTATTTGCTGACAAGGTCATTATATCGACCATAGAACTTACGAAATGATGACTTTAAACGAGACTAGCTGTTGATATTCTTGTTTTATCAACTTGTTTGTCAATAATTTACCTCGTTTTAGAAATTGTTCATACGCAGAGCATGCTGTTGCGTATCGAATCAACTGAGAGATATACTCCCCATATGCAGGTGATTATGGTATATTGCTGCATAAGTAAGGAAAGTTGACGATTGAAAAGTTAAAGTCATCACGTTTATCATAAAGCTTTGTTGTTACCATTAACGTCTTCTTCTGGTAAAATATCCAAATATGAAACAGATGTGTCAGACTCTGTGGTATCTTTTATTTCAGGCTCACTGGGATATATCGTGTCGACATATGAATGGTAATAACTATTGTTAATTGATAATACGTCGTCGATATATCTAAATTTCAAGTTTGCAAATGGAGTTTATGTCTTCCAGTATATTCGATAAGCAGGAGCATGCTCCACGTGCGAACAATTTCTAAAACGAAGCAAGCTAATAAGTTGATGAAACAAGAGTATCAACAGTCTCGTTTTAAGTCAACATTTTGGAAACTTTTATGGTCGATACAATGACATTATCAGCAAATACAATCTACCATGTTACCTGATGCTCTGGTGTTTTTTTTTTAAGTCTGTGTTTGCTCTACTCCTGATTTGTTTTGTTTCAATGGACTTTTGAGATTGATTACTGTTCGTTATCTTCATATTTCATATTTTGATTTTTTTTTTTTTTTTTTTTTAGTAGTCAATTTCTGTTATCATGAATATACTCAATAGTATGATTTTTAATACCAGGTATTATAAATTTTCTAATATCAGGAACATGCTGAAGTTTAAAATTTTTCATTTTAATGTTAGCTTCCAAACTAAATTAGATATTGATTAATGATATTCAACATACTGTTATCAAAGGTTGAAGTCTTATACAATTTTGGCAGAACAGAATTTGAAAGCAATTTTCCCGATTCCCAAACAAATAAGTTTATAATATCAAAATTGTTGTTTTGTATTCCTCAAGTACTAGTACTTCTTTGTCTTGTATTAAGGACATCTTTCCTCAACTACAAAAACATTTGCATGATCCCTAAAAATAACACATAACTTCTATAGTTGATGCCCACTTCTTCGTTAATCTTAATTATCTCTGTTCTAGCTCATTCTCTTCTGTGGTTCTCTTTGAAGGTCATAAAAAAGAAAGGGAGTTTCCACTGCATATTGGGACTACGTAAAGTAGCGAGTAATGAACATACTGCAGGAACAAACAAATGAAAAAATTGGTATTGCTCTAGCTATATGTGATATCATTCGCCGTCTTCTTGCATTAAAAATGTCTTAACAGAATTGATCTGTGATTAATTATTTGCTGCTGCGGTACTGACATATTTTTTTTTAGAAATGAAATTTAATCTACAGAGATGACATACTAATATAAGAGGTCATTGGGTCAAATGCCCACTTGAGCATTTTCTGCACAATTCTATTCATTTATATGTATATCTATGTAAATTTAGAAAAAATACTAAGACTTCTTTCTAGTTAATTAATTATGTAGGAGAGTATACTAGTATATAGAGGCAAACACTCGAGTGCGGGTATTATACATAAAAATTACATGTGACAACATCTTTCAGAAGGAACTATTAATTTTGACTTCATGACCTAGATGGTTGCCTACTTATCTAAAATTTTAACTTTGGTCGTAACTTTTCCTCCCGAAGAGACGGTGCTTTCATATTTTTTCATATGTGCATTACTTGTGACAGGGCCTTTTTGATTGTATTACCAGGTTTATCATATTTGACCTTATGACCTTCATCTTGAAGTTTGATTTAATTTAAATTTTTTATATGATGGACAGACAAGCAGGATACAGAGACAAGTCAGTTACAATATGCCATAAACCACTCAGACGCCGAAGCGGGGGACCAAAATTCTTTTGTATTTGCTTGTTAAATTATTTATATATTTCATAGATCCTATTCAGGAGCAAGAGACCTTAGTCTGGAAGATCTATGAAGAAAATTTAGGAAAAGACTGTATTATCTTATGGGAAAACACATACCACAGAAATTAGTTACAGAAAATCTAATCAACAAGCAGTGGATAAACAGAGAATTAAGATCAGCAAAAAGGAACAGACCAGACAGAAAAAGTCACGTAAAGGCACGACACCAGAAAGTATAAGGCGGCCAAAGCAAGGGCACAGAGGTTACAGAGGAAAAGCTAACTGGGACTGATTAAAATAGGTAACCCAGACATTGAGGAAAAAACTCGGAAAGCAGAAGAGATTCTGCAATGATATCAAGGCACTTTGCAAGGACACAAGCGGTGTAGCACCATTAAAGAATGGGAAAATGCACGATGAAATGAAGGACAAAGCGGACATTCTAAACGGGTAGTACGAATCAGTTTTAACTAAGGAAAATACATTTGCCCCAATACCTAGACTACCAGGAACACCATATCCTTCTATGCCTAACATCAACATAGAAGAAAGAAGGGGTTGGGAAGTTATTGCATAAGGTTAATCCAAACAGGGCATGAGCACCTGATCTCATTACTGCAAGAATATATTGAAAGACCTGGCTAGTGACATAGCACCATTCCTAACAGCGATATACCAGAAGACAATAGATGGTGGCGCAATACCAGAAGATTGGATATATGCAAATGTTACAGCCTTGTTTCAGAATGGAGACCTTTTTAAGGCCATTATAGACCGGTGTCATTGACATGCTTGTGTTGTTAATTGAAAGAACATATTTTATCCAGCAACATCTTAAAACATCTGGACAGTCACAGCGCTAGCATCTTAACATGACTGCCAACATGGATTCCGAGCTAGAGCTAGAAGGAGCTGTGAAAGATAACTAGTAACTTTGGAACTTGCACAATCCATGGGTAAAGGGAGACAACAAGATCTGATCACCCTAGACTTTTCGAAAGCCTTCGATAAGGTTCTGCACCAAAGTTTATAAACAAATTTGAATTTTTATGGCATCCGAGGACTCATGGATGGATAAAGGCTTTCTTACCTGATCGATCACAGCGAGTCATAGTAGATGGTGCAACATCAGAGAGGGTGAATGTAGTGAGCGGTGTGCCCCAGGGGACAGTACTTGGGCCACTGTTATTTCACATTTTTATAAATGATTTGCCGGAGTGTGAAACATCGAGGCCGATTGTTTGCAGATGATGCTGTGGTATGTAGAGAGGTTAAGGACATACAGATGCAGAACTGCTGCAGAAAAACCTTGTAGAGCTAGGTAAGTGGGAAGAAAACATTTGGTATGTTATTCCATCCGGCAAATGTAACATCATGCGTGTAACAAGATCAGAGAAATCCATCGTATTCCAGTACCTTTTTAATGGACACAGGCAGCTGATACCACCAAGTACGTAGGAGTCGACCTGTGTGGAAATCTTCAGTGGAAACATTATTTAGATAGGATTGTAAAAAAGGCAAACAGCATGTCAAGTTTTTAAAGAGAAATCTAGAGATTTCCAGTCAGGAAATCAAGACAACTGCATATTATCCACTAGTTATACCAAACCTGAAGTACTGTGCGTTAGTTTGGAATCCACATCAAATCAATTAGTTCAGAAGCTCGAGATGGTCCAAAGACCAGCAGCGAGATATACCACCAAAGACACTGCCATACCAGCAGCGAGATATACCACCAAAGATACTGCCATACCAGCAGCGAGATATACCACCAAAGATACTGCCATACCAGCAGCGAGATATACCACCAAAGATACTGCCATACCAGCAGCGAGATATACCACCAAAGATACTGCCATACTAGCAGCGAGATATACCACCAAAGATACTGCCATACTAGCAGCGAGATATACCACCAAAGATACTGCCATACCAGCAGCGAGATATACCACCAAAGATACTGCCATACCAGCAGCGTAACAGATATGAGAACCTCAACTGGGAACCGCTACAGTCCAGACGAACAATGATCCCGCTCACCATGTTATTTAAGATCATTAACAACCTGTGGTAGACATTCCATCCACCACTTACCTTGCATCATCAAGGACCAGGACAGGAGCAGCACACACCACGAAGATGCTACAGTACCACACCAGAACGGACACATTCAAATTCAGTCTCATACCGAGGACCAAACCTGTTTGGAACCATCTCCCAGCATCCATTGCTGAGGCCCCCGACTTGGTATCCTTCAAGCGGGGGTTATCGACTCAACACTCTCTTTCTAAAAATGTTCGGACCAAACTTTTAAGTTCTTGTGAAGACTGGAGGTATGCCCAGAGGCCGCTGCGGTAGCCGGACAAGTCTAATTGGAAGGACAGAAAGCAAGTTTGATATTCTTATTTTCTTTTCAATGAAACTATTCTTTCAACTTTCTTGTATATACAGTTTTAATTTTAATTTGCTTTTAACCACCAGCGCTGCTCAAGTTAACGAAACATAGTGGTCCAAGAAGACAGAGTTTCGTACTCAGTAGATGTACATATAAATTTAAGTTTGTCAAAGCTGATAAATAACTCTAATTTAAACTTTGTAATAAATTAATGTATTTTACAACACAAGGGATATATAGGGCATATATGTGTATGTATTTATGTATATCATTCATACCCAGACAAACTACATGTAAATTAATTATAATAAGTAAATCACTGAACTTGGTATGCTCATTTCATTTTCACAGTAAGCATGCGAATACTGTAAATTTCATATATCAAGAGAAGTAACTCTACGGCCATTGTCAATAAAATAATATTAGATATGACTTTATGATGATAATAGATTCTTCTGTTATATGTGACATTTAATGTACATGTACTTTATATTGTTTTGTGGAATATTTAATCCCAATCTCAACCGAGATTAAATAACATAGTAAATTAAAACTAGCTTAATCATGTAGTCTAGAACAGACCGAGTTGCTTTTTTTTCTTTAAATACAAAAATTGCCCCCCCCCCCCCCCGGGATAATCAGAGTGGCTCAGAAAATTGCCTTTTGATACTTAAGTGTTTATGAAAACCCAGAGGCTACTGTGAACACACGACTGTGAGAATTAGGTAGAACAGTTACAAGCTCATCTGTTATTACGGATATTGCAAATCAAAGGCTCTATAAACCGCCAAGTTTCGCGGAAGAAAAATACTGCTCAAACAACCCCGCCAACAAAGAAATTTACGCAGTTATTATAAGTAATATTGCTAATCACAAAAGGGTCCAGTCTTGTATTCCACCATATTTGCATAATTGCTTCCACGTTGTTTAATTACAAAAACAGTGCCTAAATATCGAACATCTGGAACAAAATCCTCCAACGTATTCATGTTCTTCTTCACCGTACAACTATAGACCTGCTGGACACGTCATTACTGGTGACGTTAATATAGAACTTTAAAATTACTTATTATAAAAGGGCCAAAATTTAGCTAAGGGCCCCTATCTTTCAACTTGTGTCATAATTTCATAAATATTATGAATTCTTGGAAGATTATGCAAGACGATGGGCCAAATATAAAAAAGAACTCTACACTTCGTCAGAGTGGATTGAAAGTATCAGATGGATGTTGAAATCAAAATCAATAACATCAAAACGTACGACTTTTCAATACTTTATACAACTATTCCCCACGATAAATTAAAGTCCAGGCTTTTTGACATCATAGACAGCTGCTTCTTTAATAACAATGGAGCTCGTAAATATACTTACCTTGTCATTGGTCATTTGCAAAATTATTTTGTTAAAAACATTCTGATTTTAACCACAGTAACTATGAAGTTGATATTGAAAAGATGCTTTTCTGATTGAGAACATCTATGTGGTTTTTGGAGATCAGGCCCCAGGATCATGAAATAGACTTAAGTCAAATTTTCTATTGCCTTTAAAATGTTAAATAATTATTGAATTAATCTCTAAATTTGCAAATAACAACTTTTGTAAAGTAATATTGAAAATTAGTTCAAGTTTGGTCTGCTTGACTTCTACAACATTTTAGTACAACATAAAAACGTTGACTTAGGTTTTATATGTTTTCTACAATCTGTTGGAATTCACATGGGTACCAATTGCTCCCTGTTATTAGAAGACCTATTTTTGTATTTATATGAAGCAGAATTATTCAAAAACATCTACATGAGAAGAAAACGCTTGCTGTGGTCTTCAACTCGACATTTCGATATATCGACGACGTATAATCAATCAACAATAGTTACTTCCATTCATATATATGTCGATTCGATATATATCCCAGTGAACTTGATATAAAAGACACCACGAAGTCTGACACATCTGTTTCCTACTTGGATATTTTACTAGAAAAAGGCGTTATTGGTAACTTAATACATGTAACAAAACTTTATATGATAAACGTGATGACTTTAAATTTTCTGATGTCAACTTCCCTTACTTATGTAGCAATATATTCTTATCACTTGCATATTGGGTGTGTCTCCCAGTTGATTCGATACGCAAGAGCATGCTCTACGTACGATCATATTTTTTTTTAACATGAGGCAAGAAATTAATCAAAAAGTTGATGAAACACGGATATCAATAGTCTCGTTTAAAGTCATCATTTCATAAGTTCTATGGTCGATACAATGACCTTGTCAGCCAATACAATCTATCATTAGGTCAAATGCTTACTGACGTTTTTCATACTAATTTACACACTGAAATTTCTACAGATTTTTTCGTTTACCCGATCATGACAAGGAGCACACATTCACGTGACTGGTCCACAGGGTATGCTTACTCCTCCATGGCACCTGATCCCGCCTCTGTTTTTGCAGGTCCGTGTTTGCTCTGCTACCGATTTGTATTGTTTAAATGGACTACAAGCTTGAATACTGTTCGTTTTCTCCATATTTCATATAATTGAGCAAATTTTCTCTTATTTTCAAATAGAGCCAAAATCATACACTTCAAGTCCTTTTTAACGGTCCAATCAAGTTTTTTTTTTCATTTAAACAATTACTGGTTTGAAAATGGTTGACTCCATACAAATGAGATAATAAAATAAGTGTCTTGAATAAGATTTTCTTTTAATCTGACAATCTAATAGGTATCATTAAATCAATTTTGTTCTGTAGAGAATTGCAGGGCACACTAGGATCCTAATTGTACATAAACGTAACACAACATTCATATTTGGTAAGAATTTATTTCTGCAGTGTTCTTTCAGGTAATAACCATGAAATAAAAACAAACAATGCATCCACAAATCATCATAGAACATTGTAAATAAAGTCAATAAGAATTTTCATATCCCAGTCTATTACTTCACATTTGTAAGAAGTATTATTATAATCCAAATCTGAAACCAATCCTTTCTGACAGTACATTTTGGCTGCCACATTTCTCACAACTTTTACAATTGAAACAATTGAGAACTTAAGTTTTAGGTTATTTTCTTATTCAAAAATTATTTAGCAATTTATATCTTTATGAAATATCTTTCAGAAATGTTGTCTAATGTTATATCACAAATTACAATGTCTAGTCATTTTATACCTCAGGCAAACCTCTTTTGTCTTCTATAGCAAGCACTATTATTTACACTTTTTTCTTCTTACATAAAACAGCATACACCACAATAAGGTATACAAAATCCTGTACCTTATAATCTTTCTGTTTTTGCTCATTAGACCCCCCCTCTCCCCAACTAGCAATACTGTTTATAAACTGTCTTTTATAGACCAATTTTTCATTATGAAGGGGTACATATATGTACCCGTAAATCATGACTTCTTGGGACAGTTATTTTGTGATAAAAACTGTTGAGTTTACGATAAAATCACAAAAGAAAGTACATGTAACCTGAAAGGTAATTTGTTTCAGTTACCTTAATATACATCTTGTTACTGAAATTGTCAACTGAACACAAAAGAGCACTGAAAATAGAGAAATCATCACAATTATAGAAACAGGGTGGACAGATTTTACACTACACACTGACAGTGCACAAACTAAACAACAGTGACAAAGTTTGTTTGCTCTCCACTTCATAAACTGGTAAAACACAAATACATTTTCAATTTGATTCATGAGAAATTACATATTAAAAAAGCTGACTGAAACAAAATATAAAATGTTCTGGTGCTAATTTATATCCTTAGGTATGAGGACAGCTCTATGATTAAAAATGGTGTAAATACACATATAAGAAATAGTAAAAGTCCAAATCAAATATAAAATTACAAATGAAATTTCAGATGATTGAAATAAGCAAGTAAACTTTAGAGAAATGTAGCACTTAATATATTTATTCAAACAAGGAAGAAGACCAAAAAAAAAATAAAGGGGAAAACATAAAACAAAAAAACTCTAATCAGCATTTGCTACATTTCAATGATTCGTAAATTTAGTAAATACATTACACATGTAGTTTATGAATTTTCAAAACATCACAAAGATGAATTTGCACACATTCGAGTAATATGTATCAATAAATAACATGTCTGGACAAAGAATAGATAAAGATAATTTTACAAGTTTGAGATCAGCAAGAATATATTTACTAATCCCAGGTACAGGTAGACAATAAGTTATAAATAAATGATAGAGATGTCCCTCTCTAGCATATGAAAATTATTTACCACAACCTGATGTATGAGTACACCTTTCGTCTGTAACACTTCAGCTTATCACAAAATCAAGGTGTGGAAAAAGTAAGTACATCACCTGACGTAGATATCACAGGTGTAAAAGAATTAAGTACACAGTTCACCTGACTGGATGTAGATATCACAGGTGTGGAAAAGTTTATAACAGCCAAAGAAACAGGACTGCTGCTTCCTTGATGGACGGAATGTTTCATTCAGATCAATACTGGAGATTTCACAATGGTTCAGGGTATCACAAATTTACGTATAACAAGGAGTGCTGCAAAAAAAAGGGCATAAGGTACACGTATTTAATAAACATTTCATAGTCACTACATCTCATAGTCATTAACATAGTTTGAGTGACATTGTCTAAAATCAACTATGCTTTTACTTCATTATTGTACATGTACTTGTATTAAACTGTACAACTTAATGAAAGAAATGGCATTAAAGGCATGGTTCTGCTGACAAGGAAATCTGCAGTTTACACATGTTAACTCTGACATTCAAACTGACAATAATGTACAATGATTTATCTATACATACTTAATTCTCCAGCATCACTGGTTCATCCTCCATATCATCTAAATCTGGTACCATCGCCTCTATGTGCTTTTTCTTCCTCTTTTCTGACATTTCTGTAACAAAACAATATAAACTCATTCATTCATTCTTTATTTCCTCATGATATGAGATAATTTCCTTATGGATCCCCTCTTAGGGAAAAAGAACTCTTAGAACATGAGAGTCCAACATGCACATTCATCTCCATGTTTTAGATTTCATCCAAATTCAACTTGACATCCCCATCATACAAGAGTACAGTCAAACCTTGTTATCTCGAAACCAATGGGACCGAGAAAATACTTTGAGATATCCAGAGTAAAATACTCAAGGAATAAGCAATTGGGACTTCCAAATCACTTTGACATTTCCATGGTATTCGAGATATCAGTGTTCGAGATACCGAAGTTCAACTGTATTTATCTATCACAATGATTGTATTTTGTAGAATATAAGGTATTGGATCTTTCATTGAATTTAAATGCTAGTTTTACAAGTACCTGAGACACATCATCAAGCACATCAAAATGCTGGAAAGGGTCATATTTATTCTACTGCTTTTCAGACACTATTTATGCTGAATTTTCCCCAACATTTCTTACCATTTTCTAAAGTCACATTTTCTGCTGGTAATCCCAGCATTGATAAATCAGAAAGTCCATTTAAATCTGATCCATAATCTGGCTCTTTGTTACGTTTGCTCTTATGTTGTCCAAACTGACTTCCTATAAGAGTCTCTGTGTCATCACTATTGTCTATATGTCCATTCTCCATCACAGTTTTACTTGTAGCAGAAACTTTGGCTTTCTTCTCCTTTCTTGGTGAAGGACTCATGTTTACTAAAAAAAGAAAGTAGGCATGGTTTTTAATAGAAATCTTTTGATATTGACAGTCTTTAATCCATTTCACTACATTTACTATAAATCTACACAACAATACTTCAGTAGGTTGTTGATTTTCTAGAATCAGTAGCAAAAACCATATGTGAATAGGTTAATTCTGCAATACATGTACCAGCAACATGCAATGTTAATGCTAAGTAAAATTCATGTTTATACGGCACTAGTATATAGGATATTTTCAAATAAAAATTTCTTCTTGAACACTTTGATTAAACTACTTCATGTAAATTTCCAGATTTACACTGTACATTACTTCATAGACCCCTTTGAATTTTTCTTACCCATAGAGTTCTGAGGTAGTCCCTCTAGTAGTCTGGCTCCTTTGCCCAGTTTATCACACATCAGGGCAATGTGTTTCTTGACTTTGGTTGTGTCCTCTGGTATTTGTAGAGGTTGAGGGTTGAGAGTCTGGTCCTTTGAGGACTTGGCTAAGGTGGTCCTCAGTAGGTGTGTCACTGCTGCATCCACAGACTCCTGCCAGCCCTGATAAACAACAACAGAAAATGTGAGGTGTGGACTGTTTGCAGGAACCTTCAGATCTGGGCCTCATAATAAGTACAGGTATATGCACAGAGGCAATAGTAAACATGAAGCATAGTAACTTTTAGTAAATCACAAATGAACAGTTCCAAACTAATGAACATTTTGTATGTGATACATCAGTTCTTATAATGTCTGATTCAGACAGCAAGACACTTCAGCATCATCTCAAATCACTATAGTATTTTGCTCCTTGTTTCATGATAAAATGTACTGTATAACAGTGTATTTACCTGTTCTGTGGAGCTGGAGACCACAGGTGAGATACAGTTCTGTAGAACTTTGTATTCTTCATCTGACATAGTTGTCCACAACTTGACCAGGTAATTAAAGAGAAAGGTTCCACTTGATAGATTCAGGGCTGCCACTTCCTGTGACCGGTTATTCTCTTCTATCGTTTCAGCTAAATGTAAGATCTGAACAAAAAAAAAAAAACCATCACTCTGAAACCATCTCAAACAAATTACATTACCTCACATGTCTAACCATTTCTAAGAAATTTTATTAAACATTTTAGTGAAAATGTTACTGTGGTCAAGAAATTATTTTCTCCTACAAACAAACTCTTGATGGATTAAACCACTTACCTGTCTATATGTGCCCTCTAAGAGTGTATCTAAATTAGACAACGGAGCAGGAGTTTTGTCTTTGAATCGTGTCAACAGTCGTCTCTGTATTGCACGGAACTGTGAGGCTCGCTGGTTTAGCATGTCTTTACATCGCTCTGCATTCAGTCGATGCTGTAGAGATATTTTGTGAATTTTATTTATAGTTCTCACCTGACAAACTTACTGAAAATAATTTATGCTAATTATCTTTTTTAAATACTAGTTGATAAATGTTCTAGAGCATAGTATTGAGCATATGATACAGTGATCTTAACGTATCTGTAAAATAGTCAATCTTCCAAATTTTAAAATCCACATAAAAAAAATGTCTTCATTCTCTAGAACTTACCTCAAAGTGAGCATCAATCAAATCAAAGTACTCTTGTAATGGTAGCTGTCCAGTGAAATACAGTGTAAAATTATCATTTTTACTTCGATTGAAGTGGCTATTCAGTCTCCCTGCCAGTTCCTTCACCATTAACCACATGGCTTCAAATCTGTCACACTGAAGTCGGTATCTCTCTACAATGACAAATTAATCAATTCATGTATTATTATTTGTTGTTTTAAAAGACCATGGTGATCACCTTCCAAAAAAAAAATGTTCCAGGAAATTGAGCTAAATGAAATGGGAAGAGTAAGGTCAAAGGGAACATCAAGGTCATACTGAATTGCTCTCACTAATGTGCATCAGTGCTTGTTGTTTCATGAAAAGAAATTATGAAAAGATTTTTTGAATATAAATTATAGAAATACGAAACAGTGCAGTCAAGGTAAGAAAGGTAAGAAAATACTGACAGAGTTTGAATAGCTCTTACTAAAATGGGCCAGGGTATACAGGTTGATGAAAATATAATGTACAATTTCCTTGAGACAGAGTTAAATGCAAGGTTAGGGAAAGACAGATCAAGCTCAACCAGAATTTCAAGGTCAAATTATTTTGCAGGGTTCGACACTAACTTTTTAAGACTTTAGTCCAGCCTGACTAGTGCTTCATTACTTTTACTAGTCCGCACGCGATTTTATTAGTCCGTCATAAAAAAGAAACATCAATGTTTTTTAACATTAATTTAACGTGACAATTAATATACGTATTATTTTTTGAAATAAACAAAGTATTTACGTGAAATATATTATTCCACAGATTCATTGAAATCTTGCAATCAGCAAGTACAATCGTATTCCTGATCTCAGTTTTTTGTCTTTACATTACATCCATAATGTCCAACATCTTACTTAAAAGTGTCACACTAAATCATGATCACCAAAACCTTATACTTCGATCAGTCGAAAAATTAAGCGCTGAACTGACCCGGCATTGCGTAACTACCCGCCAAAAGCTGGAAATCTAAAAATACACGCGGGGTTTTCTAGTAAAAGTTGTCGAGAATCGGTCATCGGTAATTTATTCATATTTTTTTCAGAAATTTTTATTGGTCCATTCGGACTAATTAGCCACATATTTTATTAGTCCAAATGAAAATGTATTAGTCTGAGACTAATGGACTAACGTTAGTGTCGAACCCTGTTTTGACACAGTTGATCTGCTCTCATCAATGTATGTTAGAGAATTTAATTTAATGAAAATATTTTTGAATAGTTTCAAAGAAACCGAGTTAAACTCACGATGAGGAAAAATGACATTATAAAATCAAAAGTAAGATCACCCTCTAAATCTTTTTGAAACAGTTGAATTTTTTCTCAATAAGTTTCAATGCATGATGTTTTATGAAAATCTTTAAAATTGAACTATATGTAAATGCACGATTGGGAAAAGTTAGCTCAAAGTCATATGGAAGGTCAAGGTCAGAATATCTTATCTCGAAAAAGTGTGATGAAAATATTTTGAATAATTCTTTTGAAACTGTGCTAAACGTGAAGTGGGACACACAGACAGATGGAAGCAAAGGACAGGAGACAGATATGACAAACACTATTTGCCCAATCCTCATCTACTGAAGGGCATAAAACTTCAGAATGGATTTCCCATTTGAAACCACACACTTACGAGAAGTCTTGGATGCCAGAACAGACACAATAGGACCATTTCCATAATACTGAAATCCCAATGCAGCACCTGGTCCCCCTGCATTCTCACCAAGTAGATCTACAATTTAAAACCACTTAATTTTTATTATAATATTAAGTACAGTCAAACCTGTATTAAGCAGTCACCTGCAGGAACCATTAAAAGTGACCTTTATAGAGAGGTGACCTTTGAAAAGAGGTTCATCTTTTTTTCAAGAAAAATTCTTTTCCAAGTTATGCAAGTTCTGTGTTTTAAAAATACTACATCATAGAATATTAAAGAAAGATGTGTTTTGGACATCAATTGTCTCAGTTAGAATTTTTTAAAATTTAAATAGTCTCAAGATTAAGTTCAAGATAAATTTGATGACTCCAACAAAAAATATATTGAGTCTAATAAGGGCATTGCATTTTCCTCCCTCCAAACAACAACAAAACTTTCTTTTATTATAAAATTACATTATCATGTTGTGCCATGAATAAAATAAATTGTATTTTTTATCTAAACTGTCTCTAAAAAATCAAGTTTAGTTAGTCCTGATAATTGTATGTTTATTAATACATAAATAGTAGCGTAATAAACAGACAAGTCATAATATTCACAGTTTATCAAAGCAGTGCATAATACAAATTGATTTATGAAATTCACAGGTGTTGTGAGCAATGAAGCGTGACTAATCCTAACGGTCGTCTTATCTAGTTGAAAATCACGAGATAATCAGGACACATTGTGTAAACAAACACAATTAATTAGGGTTTCTACAGATAATATGTTTCATATGTGTTAAAAACGGCCTGTCATGCGTTTACGCAATTACTCCTATCGGAGTTGGGCATGCCAAACGTGAACTCATAATTAGGAAACACCTAATTATTATTTCCATTAATTAATAGATAAATAAGGGTACCTTGTGTATCACTCAGAATTTTTTAAACCAGATTCCAATTCAATAAGATTAATATTCTCGTAAGTCCGTTTTCCTGATAACCTTTTCGGTCACTAGCGATCTTATTTTATTTTGTTAAAAAAAAATAATAAATTATCCAATATTTTAAATGGTTTTAATAAGGCCAATTATTTTTTCCATGATCTCGCTACACAAGACCAATTATTTATATTAGTGACAAAAATTGGGAGTCACCTGACTTTAGGTCTGGTGACAAAATGGCCGCTATATACAAGGTAAAACAGCGATTTTACATGAAATTTGATGACCGCTGACCGCGTTACGCAGGTGACCGCTTAATAGAGTTACATTATATAGGAAAATTCATTGGGAGGAAATAAAATGACCGCATAGGACAGGTGACCGCTGGATAAAGGTGACCGCTATGACAAGTTTGACTGTACATATGTACCACATTCCAGCAAAGAAAATTCCAACATGATACTCTCACTTATTAATTTAAGTTTATAATTTACAATACATGGAAATCAAAATCCAAAATTATTTATATTCACAGACCTGGAAAGACTTCATTTAAGTTAGCTGGTGGCTTGTTACTGTCCAATGTTAGTTTATACTCAGCATTCTTCACTGGTGGGATGGGTTTTATCACAAGCTTTATAGGGAGTTTTGCCCTTGCTGTGGCAACTCTTGGAGCACCTATCAATGACAAAAGATTGGATTAAAAAAAAAATGGACAACCAAAAAATGACACATATCACACACATAGAACTAAAATATGACACATATCATGCACATAGAACTAAAATTGAGTAAGTTACAATCTTTGAAGGGTTAAAGACAGAAAAGAGAAGTCAGACCTGATGCACTCATGTAATTAGCCGACACGGAAATAGACATATCAGCAGGCAGTGCCTTCCCAACCATGAAGAATGCCACAAAAAATTCAGACGGATTACTGGGATCTGCATAAAGAAAGCCAAATTATAAAGCAGAAAATCCTTACAGAAAAACCTTAAGAGTTTATATGTATTTGCCAAAAAATAAATATATATATTTACATCATGATGAACATAAATTCTAAAACAAGAGGCCCATGGGCCACATCGCTCACCTGAGCACATTGGCATGGCAAAAGCACAAATCAGTTCAGTATTGAAAAGATTAGGGGTGGGGGGGGGGGGGGGTTGAATTTTAAACTACCTGATGATGCTTCCATGTCAATATAAGAAATGGCTTTGTTGTACTTGAGAAGATTTTTAAAAAAAATTCCCATACATTTCTGTAAAAGTTTGATCCCCCATAGTGGCTCCTCCCTATCCCAGGGGTCATCATTTGAACAAACTTGAATCTACACAACCTGAGGATGCTTCCATATCAATATGACCAAACATAGCTTTTCTGTTCTTGAGAAGACATTTTTTTTTTATGTTCTTATGTAAAACTTTTGATCCCTCTATTGGGCCCCACCCTACCCTCGGGGGTCATCATTTGAACAAAATTGAATTTACACTACCTGAGGATGCTTCCATATCAAAATGACTAAACATGTTTTTCAGTTCTTGAGAAGAAGATATTTTCCTATATGTTCCTATGTAAAATTTTTGATCCCCCAGTATGACCCATCCCTATCCCCTGGGGTCATCATATTAACAAACTTGAATCTACACTACCTGAGGATGCTTCCATATCAAAATGACTAATCATGGCTTTGCAGTTCTTCATCAGAAGACATCTTCCTATATATTTCTATTTCAGAGTTTTATCCTCCATTGTGGTCCCCCCTACCCCAGGGGGTCATGATTTGAACAAACTTGAATCTACACTACCTGAGGATACTTCCACATAAATATGATCAATCAGGGCTTTGCTGTTCCTGAGAAGAAGATTTTTAAAGATTTTACCTATATATTTCTATGTAAAACTTTGATCCTCCATTGTGGCCCCACCCTACCCCCGGGGGTCATGATTTGAACAAACTTGAATCTACACTACCTGAGGATGCTTCCAGATAAATATGACCAATTAGGGCTTTGCTGTTATTGAGAAGAAGATTTTTTAAAGATTTTTCCTATATATTTCTATGTAAAACTTTGATCCTCCATTGTGGTCCCGCCCTACCCCCGGGGGTCATGATTTGAACAAACTTGAATCTACACTACCTGAGGATGCTTCCATATAAATATGACTCATCATGGCTTTGCTGTTATTGAGAAGAAGATTTTTAAAGATTTTTCCTATATATTTCTATGTAAAACTTTGATCCTCTATTGTGGTCCCGCCCTACCCCCGGGGGTCATGATTTGAGCAAACTTGAATCTACACTACCTGAGGATGCTTCCATATAAATATGACTCATCATGGCTTTGCTGTTATTGAGAAGAAGATTTTAAAGATTTTTCCTATATATTTCTATGTAAAACTTTGATCCTCTATTGTGGCCCCGCCCTACCCCCGGGGGTCATGATTTGAACAAACTTGAATCTACACTACCTGAGGTAGCTTCCACATGAGTTTCATCTTCCCTGGCTTTGTGGTTCTTGAGAAGAAGATTTTTAAAAGATGCTATTAATTTTTCACTAATTCTTTTTTATCTCCCCTTGAAAGAGGGCGTGGCCTTTCATTTGAACAAACTTGAATCCCCTTCACCCAAGGATACTTTGTGGCAAGTTTGGTTGAAATTGGCCCAGTGGTTCTTGAGAAGAAGTCGAAAATGTGAAAAGTTTACAGACAGACGGACGGACAGACAGACAGACGGACTACAGACAAAATGTGATCAGAAAAGCTCACTTGAGCCTTCAGCTCAGGTGAGCTAAAAAATTATCACAAAAATTTTGATATGTTAAGCTATGCAAGCTTGTTGACATTTAGTGGTAATTTTATAATTTACTTACATTAAAATTTATCAATTTAATTGATATCTTACCAACAGAAGAAATCTCAAATGAGGTGACATTAGCTTTGAGTGGCCAACTGGCATGGACATGCATTTTGATATGTTCAATGGTCAACCTGGCCTTAACCTGAACTCGGACAGTGATGGATGGCACAGGGTCAGGGTCATCAAATTCAACCTCTGTAGCCATCTAAAAAAATCATCTCCATTTGTCAAGCAAATAAATCATAGAAATAAAGTTTGCTAAAATTTTTGAAAGGTACATTATTTGCTGATATTCATCTATGAAAGATAAACTTGTCACAACCAAAGTCACCAGCATGTTAAGATAAATTAAATGTTTTACTGTAAATTCACTGAGCTTTCATTATGAAAAAAGAAAAAAAATGAAGTACTTACTGAAACATCATCCAGGTTAGGATTTACTTGGGCTATCAGCTGCAAGTCATCTTCCTGCTTCTTCAGATTGGGCATCAGAACTAAATCACAAAATCAATGACAGCTGGAGTCATTAACTCATTCACTGATTCCAGAGAGTCATTCTTTTCAAAATCAAGTTTATTTGTTCTTTGTTTCAGTGCAAATGTTCACTTGAATTTTTTCAATTCCTACAAAAAGCTTCATTGGCTATAATTGATACCTAATTATCACAGTGCCTGTACTTGTATTTGTCAATTTTCTCTGCTATAAACTATAAGGTTCAGTCAAAGAAGGGGGGCTGTCAGGTGTTTAAGAGAACCTGTTTATGACTTAAGTGATCGCTATACCAAAGTACAATGCACTCAAATTTTTTCTTTTGACCAACACAAAATCTCAATACATGACTATTTTAACTCCATCCTGAGGCTTGAACTATGAGAAATTAGAAATTTTACAATGTCATTTGAGGACTCCTTGCTCATTATTACAATCCCTTAAGTTTGTCTGCTAGATGAAGACTGCAATAAATTTATAAGTTTGGGTCCACCCTTTTGGGCCCTTTAGGATAGACAACCAAAAAGTTCCTCTTTAGCAATATATGCTACATGTAAGAACACAAAACTTGGCTTAACTGGGTTGGCAGTTTTATAAAAGCTTGAAATATTCTATGATTAACACACATCACACAACGACAAACAAAGACATCAATATGTCACTTGAGTGATTTCTTTGATCTATTAACTAGGTTTTACCTGCTTTATGTGAGGACTGCTTGATTCTCTTCTGAAGCTGTGCCATTTCTCGATCCATTTCAGCATAATTTAACTCCCTGGATTCTGGAACAGGAGGTATAAAAAGAGCTGGATCTGTACCAAGGTAGGAACACTCCAGACGACCTTTGTCAGACAAAGTCACTATAACACCCTTCAGATCTCTGTAATTGTTAACAATAAGCATTATATTTATCACTAAATGTGTCGTTATTGCCACAAATGCCCCCGCAAGCAGCCAAAATTTCAAATGCAATATTTAGTTTTAAATTTGTATTCAAACTTGACCCGTATTTTCTGGTAAAATACCTGCATATGCAATTTCAACCTTTTACATACATCCCTACAAAAGTTAGAGAGCAGAAACTGAAAATTCTTATCTTTTCTAAGTTCAAATGGGATAACTCTTTCAAAAAATCATCAGATCATGACCAAATTCAAATTTGACCTCTATTTTCTGGTAAAATAAATGCACATGCAATTTCAACCTTAAACATACATCACTACAAAAGTTACAGAGCGGAAACTGAAAATTTCTAATTTTTTCCGAAGTTCAAGAGGAATAACTCTGTCATAATCATCGGACCATGACCAAAATCAAACTTGACCTGTATTTCCTGGTAAAATACCTGCATATGCAATTTCAACCTTATACATACATCCCTACAAAAGTTAGAGAGCAGAAACTAAAAATTTCTTATTTTTTCCCAAGTTCAAGAAGGATAACTCTGTCAAAAAATCATCGGACCAAGACCAAACTCTAACTTGATCTGCGTATTCCTAAGACGTATCCATATCTTAAATTTCAGTTTAATGTGTGCAACCATTGCAGAGATAATGAACGGAAAGTGAATGATGAAGGAATGAGGGAACAGGGTAACACTATATGCCCCAGCCATTTTATGGCAGGGGCATAATAAATACCTATTTAAAAAGCTTACAATCACAAAGTTAATGTTAATATTCTGATAGTCTGCACTTAAGAATCTAATATGCAAGCATCAATATTGATTTGATGTGTAGCATAAATGGAGATCAAAGAGAAATAATGGATACAAAGATTTTTTCATATTTAATGTACAACGTACATGTATTTTCATCAAATTTTAGAGTGAAAATCAGCCTATCTTTAATTTTCAAACTGGTATATACATGTACATTTTATAAAATGGATATACCTACCTGATACTAAGTGCATAAAATATGTACACTTGTCAAATAGTTCACCTGCATTTTCTGATGCATTACAAGCTTTAAAATTGATTAAATATCGATGACATACAGGAAATTAATGAAATTTGTGATCTTGATGTGATTTTTGTGTGGTATCACTTAAAATCAATTCTTATTTCAAATAACAGATGTTTGATAAGTGACTATTCCATTGATAAAAAAAGACCCCTAACCCAAGCCCTTAACCTACTGGTATTTTGCTTTGTATTTGTGAGAATTACTGATAAAACTTACTCATTACAAAACTAAAGTTTATTTATACCAGCTATTTAAAAAAAAAATTGTACAGTGTATGCTGGATAAGATTCATCAAAACATTGCTTCAAAATGAATAAAATGAACTGCAATCTACTTACTGAAATGTGCCCAGTCTAACTTGGACTGGTGTAAAATCTAATTTGGCTGCCCACTTCAGCGTAAAGTCTTGGTAAACCATGAGAGAATTTGTGGTGTGAGTGGCCACCAAACAGTTCACAGTATTTTCTACAACTACGTACAGAAATTCAGGTGTAAGTTGTAGATCTCAAATAAATTAAACAAGGTTCACAAGAAATCAGCTTCATAAACAAAACACTTCTGTCTGATTATCCTTTGAATAGGAAAAAAAGGAGCTTGATCTGTACCTGAACAATATGGCAAAAAGCAGCTAGGTTCATACTCTAATTTCTTCATCCACCTTAACTTTCCCATTTCCGTTAAGCAAAATATATTTCTTTCTCCTGTGAAAATTCAAATATATCGTGAATGTTAACAGACAATGAAGATTAGTAAACTGTAAATTGAATACTGATGTACATGTAACTAAACAGTAAGGCATCAACAAAATAAATGGATTGCATAATTTCTTAGATGTACTAATAGCTCATGCCATGTATTAATTATAACAAATGTCTTCTGGATAGGATTTTTATCAGAGATTTATCTGATACTAGCTGCATGTATGTTACTTAAAAAGCATTTCATTTACCTAAGACCATAATGGAGGGAGGACAATTTTCATAGTTTACAACCACCAAATCTAAGGCCTGCTCTCCAAGATTGTAGAACCAATCCCACTGTTAAATAAAATATGAATCAGCTTCTAATATAACTTTAATCTGCAGTATTAAAATTGTCAGAGATCTAAAAATCAGAAGCAACTAAATGTATTTTTCCCATTAATGAGACTTAGATTCATGAAACAAAAGCAGTCTTACTGTGACCCTTTTTCCAGATTTAATGTTCTGAGATTCTTCCTTTGTTTTGGCATCAGTAGCTACAGCTAGTACTTGGTACCTGCAAAGTTGGGTAACTTTCATAATGCACTGAACACGGTATATGTTTTGTGCATTGATACAATTTCAAAAGAGTTACACTCTACTAATCAAATTACACATCTTATCCACCACTACTGTATAAACTCTATGTTTTAATACAACTTCAAAAAAGTTAGTTGCTACTATAAATCAAACTGAATATCTTATCAACCACTATAGCTTAGAAGAAATATATGTCCAATGTTGAGACTTACTTGTAGCACTCTAGCTGCCATGTGGAGGAGACAGTTACAAAGCTATCTGACTTTGGCATGTATTTTATTGGGCCTGGTAAAAGAGCACCTGGTAAAAACCGACTAAAGGAGAAACTCTCCTGCTCAAAAATAGAGACTGTTCCATCCATTGACTGCACACAGATAAAGTCTCTTCCTGTTACAGAGAAATCATACGTCAAAGCTAACTGCAGATCTGATTTTAAAAAGTGGAACAGTAAAAATTAATTCTTTGTGACTTTCTTTTGATTACAGATTCTAGAACAGAAATTTTAACTTATGAATAAGAAAACTACCTTTTACACCACCAAATGGACCATAACAAAAGTTGAATGTTGTTCTTTTAAGATTATGCTCAAATGCAAGGTTCAACTGAAAGTGTCTGCCGTGTTCCACAGCACCGGATGTCACTGAAATATATGTCAAGGTCATTATTTCATTGAAAACTCATATCTGTTATTTTCAAAAAAAAGCTGGTTATTGCAAGGTCAGCTGATACTTAACAAAAGTTATATATTACCTGCAACTTTATAAACTGCTAATTTTCTTGGATGCAGGACTGCTAAATGTAAATTCTCTGTCCCTCTGGAATTTTTGCAAATCATGTGTCACAAAAGCATCATTTAAATGATTTTTACACTGCAAATGATGTCTGTTCTCAAGCATTTGGTTTGCAAAACAGATTCAGCTTTTTCTTCACATTCTCATATAATTACGTATTTGACACTTGTAAAGAAATCTTAGGTTGTGTTCCACAAAACTGATGCATGTACATGATGCAAAAAAAAAAATTCTTTAATGATGATGAACTGGTAAACAATGTACTTACGATACAAATTTTCCTGCCTCCAGCTGGAGTATGGGTTCTGGTAGAGACGCCTCCAACAAAACATCCTCTGGTTTATAACCAGACCAAACTCCATCATCTGCCTTTGTGGGCTTTGGATTGAAGATTCTTAATATGCCATGGTAGCTTCCAATAATAATTTTGTCTAAGAAAATTTAAAAAAAAAAAAAAAAAAAAAAAATCATCATAATATTCTATATTAATGAATAAGATATAAATGTTTCTTGAAACATTTCATTCACATTTAATGGCCACTTCTTATTCGATGAATTTCAGACTGAGTTGATTCAAACAATGGCATTTACACTGTAAAGTACAGCTCAAATGGAGCAAAAGTTTTTATAAGACGTAACAGGTTGCATGAAAATAACATTAAAGGGGCAAAATTTAACTGTTTGTAGTAATATTACTCTGAAAATAATTATATATTTATATTGTAAAACACGCTTACAGAGAAAACGCTTCTAATGAATGGATGCTTACAGCAGTGTTTGAAATAACCGTGTGCCCGACCACCTTAGATGCACAAATATTGCCACGGGCGAACTGATCTGCATGTATGAACGCCCTGCTAGACATGTTAAAATTTCCCATAAATTAAAATTCATACATTTGTTAAATCTCTCTCAAACCAACCAATAGTATTGGTAGTAAAGAGTAAGAAGCAAATGAGGTAGAATTCATCATCCTATAGAATTGGGATCAAAATTATGGTGATCTGGCCCAATTCACGTTATCGCTAAAAACAAAGTTATAAAAGACAATTCTTTTCTCAGGCTAGTAAATTTTTGGCAGGACTGACAACTTCGAATAGCAGTCATCCCTGCATGTCTAGCTAATTTTACGGTGAGTTTCAAACACTGGCTTACAGCATAGTGATTTTTTTCCTTCCCCATGGTTCTAAAATAAATTGTAAACTTAACCATGTTAACAGACAGGGTGAGTTCACCATGCATTGGACACCCTTGTATTTGAACAAGTTCTTGCAAAATTGCCAAAGACCAAATACTATCAAAATGGAGCTTAACATGTATTATGTGATTAAAATATCAATTTGTGATACAATTTTATGCTACATGTATTGAGAAAATATTATTAAAAACAATTTTTGGGGGATAAGCCAGAATTCACCATGAATGGACAATTATATTCACCATATGCATGCATAAGACAAACGGTATAATACTGAACTGAAAAACATCCTATCTTTATTGCGGTTACCTTTAAAACACCTGAAATGCTTATAAATTAAGCATTAGTGACATGAAAATATCTTTTATGCTTCATTTAAAAATTAACTAATTTAATTTGATTGACTATATAGATAAAAAAAAAAGTGGAGAGATTTTAGTGGATCACATCAGGCCTTGCAATCCCTCATAATATGGCAACTTGTGCCATGGTCTTGGGGGTTATCATCTTCTAGAATGAATATATATTTTTTTTCTAAAAAAAAAAACAAAAAAAAAAACAAAACAGCTGTCAGTTTGGTATGACATGAAATGGGAAGTGATTACCCATGCACTGGAAAATGTCTGATGCATGGTTACTTTGTGTCTAATGCATGGTAAATTGAACATACTTTTATAATTAGAAATAACAACTCTTGACTAAGGAAATTAATACAAACTTTGAAATAAAATTTCTTGAATTAAATTTTCTGTAAAATTCTCAATCATTGACAACATTCACCCAAGACATACTTGTTCACTTGAAGTCTTATGAAAGAATGAGAACTCTAAAAATTTGCAAAATTATAAAATTCTGGATGCTCCCCTTTGATGATATCAAATATGATGTGACTTCAAGGCCATTCTCCTGTATTTTTATCACCAAATGATAATAAAAATTGGCATCACTAGCATATTAAAAGGTTTAAATCTTGGGCTTTACATTGTAAGACAGAAACAAGTCAATTAAAACACAGAGACATTCAGGTTTGATGCAAGTTTATCGCTTAAAATTGGTGAAAGCAAGGTATGTGTCCAGTGCATGGTGAACTCACACTATAACAAATTACGTTCATAATAAAGCAAAACTGTCCATCCCTTGCACTTCTGTATAGCGAGCGCAGCAAGCGGCGAGCTCTTAAAGCAACGCCTGGGCAAAGAGAAAATTCGGACTTTGCACATTGATCCAAACGAATTTTTTCCGCAGTTACCTGGTCCCATAATGCTTTGCGAATTGCATCTCGCCACAAACAACGTTTTCGCGGTAACAAGAAGTTCCAAGAAAAAAATAAACTCACCTTGATTTGATGGATGTATAGCAGATAAACAGTAGATTAAACCTTCTTTATTAAAATTAGCACTGTTCAGACTTCGTTTTGGTAATGCAACTTACAAGCGACGTCATATGACGTCAGAGTCTAGACGTACTAAATGTCACGTGCGATTTGAAGAGCCCAATCTAAATAAAACTGAATATAGGTATCTGAGCTCGCCCTAACAGTCGCACCGTCAACATATTAAGCATGTTTTACTCTATTTTAATGACCTCAATGTTAATATTACGCATTCAATTAAAGCACTCATATGACAACAAATTGATTTAGCATGTAAAAGAAAATGTGCATGATTACCTAGCTCATCACTAGCATTGTCAATATTGGCTACACATAGACATCCCAGATCAAACTCCTCTTCTTCTCCGACAGTGGTGGACCACCAGTCTCGAGCTTTGAACAGCGACATTGCTCTTCTTAACTAAGTAAAGTCTGATACCTGTATTAGAAAGGTATAAGTCTGAGTAAACGTCATCATGATAAACAGTTTGAACTGAGAGAGACCAAATTTCATAAATTATGCAGTGCATTTTACAGAAAATAAAAATTACAACATATGGGACTTCAACTGTACATGTCAGTATTTTCATTTATACTTTTTTGTTAATTACCGAGTGACAACTTACAAAGCTCTGAAAATTGATCCTTACAGAAAAATAAAATTAAAAGACATCATAATTAATATTCTTTGTGTATGGTCACCTCATAACTTTTTGCATAAAGAACATTAACTGCACAAAGCATTCATTTCTTAAGGTATAGATAGTTTTCATATGACAGATTTTTTCTCCGAGTTATTTCCCTTGGCCGCCATCTTGGTGGTCAACCTGATAATTTTTCCTCTTTGTCTTACCAAATCTAAGAGGGTGTAGCAGATATATTTGGGGAAAAATCTTTATAGAATAAAAATTATGAAATAAAGGAGGTTTTAACAAATGTATATTTTTCAGAAAAACAATGCTTCTTACCCTACAATGGCCAGTATAAAAAGTTAAAGTTGGTTGAATAATGAAGGAATATGATCATGTTGACCTCCAACATGGCGGCCAACGGGAAATAACTCTTGCTAATTTGGGCCTACTGAAAACTATCTATTAATCAGGTTGGGACCAATCGCCCAAATGGGATATAATAACCCATATGGGATATAATATCCCAAATGGGATATAAATTTACAGTGCAAAAAATGAAAATTTTTATTTTGGCTATAAATATCATAAATCTGCATCAAAATACTTAAAACGGAATAACTTTTAGCAAGCAAGTTTTTCTGCAACCCTACAGTTTGTTAGATTGATCCCCAAGAAGTTTAGGAACTTCCGAGGGATCAATCTCCTGAACAGTGGGCATACAGACAAACTTGTTAACCAAAAGTTATTCCTTTATAAGTATCTTGACGCAGATTTATGATATTTACAGCCAAAATAAAATTTTTCATTTTTTGCACTGTAATTTTATATCCCATTTGGGATATTATATCCCAAGCGGTCTATTATATCCCATCTGGGCGATTGGTCCCAACCTGTTAATGTGAATCCAAGCAAAAAGGTAAGGAATGGTAAATCTGACTAAAATTTACAAAAAAAAACTGTTTTGAATTCAACCTAAATATAATGAAAATGAGTTATTTACTAAAATTTGCTAATTCATAAATTAAATGTGCAGCAAAATACACATAATTTGACATTGTTTACATATATCCAAGGATAAAAGCGGCCATCATTTCAGTGCATGTGTCAGGGAAGAGTTCCATACATTTGCTCTTTAAAGAAGTGGACAACTTACATCGAGTTGCACAAGAACATATCCGTGTTAAACTTATTCAATGCCGCAAATCTGAACTAGAATTTGAGTTAACAACAAAAGCATTTACTGATTTAGGTCCCCATAGTCTTTCCAAATATTTTTCAGTGGGCAGTCGCAAGCGGAAGTTCGTAGACTTTCTGATTACATCGCACTTTCGTATTCACCTTTAAAATGTATTAAACATGCAAAGGTTTATAAAAATGTTATTTATTTAATTAATTTCAGACTGAAAATGTACTAAAATAAAGTTTAACAAAGGGTCATTTTATATCGAAACCAATCCCCATTCTAGTCATTTTATGCAACATTTTTTTAGGTCCGGAACTTCTGAACCATATGATATAAGGGTATAGATGTTTTTGTCTGAAACACTACTAAAAGGTTCCTTTTGTTTTAACTTATGCATCCTTTCTCTCAAGACAGCAAAATTTCCTTTAAATTCTTCAGTTGAAATTGTGCTGTGTATGTAACAGGAAAAGAGAAAATGTATGACTGGACTGTTAGGTGCTCTAACCACTGAACCACCGAGGTCAATATCCCCAACCCAAACCACTATATTCCTAAATTTGTCTTCACCCTAGAAGACACACAGTCCTTATTCTTTAGCCCAAGGCAGGACTTTCACCTGCAATTTACTGGTCTTGAGGTGGGCAACGGCACCAAATTATAGGCCTGTATGTAACAGGAAAGGAGAAAATGTAAGACTGGACTGGGAATCAAACCTGGGACCCCTGCATCAGTAGTCAGGTGTTCTATAGCTAACCACTGAGCTTTATACCCTTGCCGATATGCTCAATCCAAACCATTACAGTGCAATAGACTTGCAAGTTCTGCTTTGTTGTGCATGTTAGGTGCATGTAGTTTCCTTCCTTCTACATTATTTAAATGTCACTTTTAGGGCAGGGCCTGGGCCAAACTGCAGAAAGGGAGAAAATGTGAAGAACTCGACCAGGAATCAAGCCCTGCCATGTGAATCAATTCTATACAGTTGCTCTACTGAGCTTTATCTATCCTTACTGTCCCACTTTATAAAATATATTTTGGCACTCTGTCAGGTCTATCTAACCAATGACTTATGGCTCAGTTGAGCACTCTTCTAAAACCAACTTCTGTATATACCAGTTAAAAATAGTGAATTTCTCATTATTGTGCATGTTTGCATGTCCTTTTTATTTAAGTACTTCAGAGTGCATATATGGAATTACTTCAAATTTCAAGGGCTTACTCAAGATGCACTAAAAAGTGGGCTATGGGAACAAGACTCCATGTTATTGACTATAGTATACTGGGAAAAAATCCCAAATATGTGTTCTCTTACGAAACTTTGAAAATTCAGGTATTATAAAATTTCAGCCCAAGTAAGGGAAGAAATCTCAATCCATTGCTAATTCCTATCATCATATACTCAGTATTTAATAGACTGTTGATTTATAAATTGTCATGGGCAAAACTGTGAACAAGATAACTGTTCGAAATTAAAAGAGTACACAGCTGCTTTTTTAGACCTTTATTGCACATGCACTTTTTGTACATATAACACTTACACATTACAATGCAAATAATTTGTATAAAGAGGCATCACATTACAATACATATGAAATATTAATCTACTAAACATGCTTAAAAAACTATCAAGAAATGAAGATATTTGGTATTTATCATAATGGCATCTGCCACAATGACCATTTAGTTAGAGAGACACTAAATTCAACTGAGCACCAAGAAGTCAACATTTCTCTAATGCTTAGATTGAGAAAGTAACAAATGAAAGTTCTGTATTTATAGAGAAATACATAAACAATATTGCATTGCCCAATTTTTGTTAAAAAAAAAAATATACAAATACGGTATGAAGCAGTTTCACAAATTTGATAAGAATAACCACTACTTATATAAACAAAATACATATTTTCTGATAAGTTGTATGTACTTCAACCTCTAATGACAATTTGAAAAATGAAAATGTTTTACTCAAGGGACATTACTTATGATTAATGGCTATAGAATATTCAAACTACTTCCAGCAGAAACATACAGCAGATCCAAGCACACAGCAAAGTCAGAAAATAATTTATAAAAAATTACAATTTTTTATGACTCAGATCTTTGCATCAAAACGTTATTTAATTTATTCGGCCAACCTCTGCATCGAAACATTATTATAACTTTTCCTCAGTTAAATAAGAAAATACCAAAAGTACATACTTAAAACAATACTCTTATAGAAAAAAAATGAATTGTGTAGGATACAAATTGTTCTCCAACTAAGAGAAAAAAATCAAAATGGGGAAAAATCTCAATCTTATTAAAATAGTCAACTTTGTTCTTGTGGCTTCAGTGACATGAAGTAGAAGCAACACAGCAACATCACTGCTGCTGCCGCATCTTTGGCACCAGATTAATGTACGAAAAATATTACTGAAACTGTAGTTTTTACTTTCTAATATTTTTTGCAGTAGATAATACTTTCAAAACTTTTTTTAAAGCCCCAGCAAACAGTGAGTTAAATAACAATGTGATATGGCACTCCTGGATAAACCTATTAAAAAATGAAATAAGAAAATTTGTGATGAGAAAAATGAATTTCTAAAAGTATATGATTGGACATTATCATATCGGAACATTTCAATTCAGAAAAATACATGAACCGACTGCGTAGGATCTGTATATGACCTCCGAAAATAAATGCATGAAATATATAACAGTTTAATTGTTCAAATCATCTCAATTGCACATCTCTTCCATAATCATTTCATTGTTCATTACTAATTTAGGCATACATACATCAAGGACTTTTAACACAAGATTTTCAAAGCTACTTTTGTTTTTTTCAATTAGGAAAAAACGACTACCAGTATTTGAATTAACCTTTAATGGAGAAAATTTCGGGATTTTTTAAAGAAAACTGACCAAAGTTTAATTGGGAAAACAGTCTGCATTTAGTTGTAATTTTTCATTTGGTTGTAATTTTAAATTGTGAAATACACTGTTTGTATCTGTAGCAGAAAAGTTCCAGGCTGAAAGATTCCACTGATTAATTAAACACATTGCTTGATAGCAACTATATACCAGGTATATAATGGAGAACTTTTTTCACAGAACTTTCATGCACCTGACATTTTCAAAACTGTGTGTCAAGATAGTACCTTTAATGAAAGTGTGAGACTTCACTAAATGCTTCAAAGAAAAAAAAATAAAAATACAAGGCAAGAGAAAAACAAGAGGCCCATGGGCCACAACGCTCACCTGAGTAACTTTGGCCCTGCTGTTCTTCACCAGATTTTCCCTCTTGTAATATTTATTGTGGCCCCACCCTACCTCCAGGGGTCATAATTTGAACAATTTAGAATCTACACTACCTCAGGAAGCTTCCATAAAAAATTCAGCTTTTCTGGTCCAGTGGTTATTGGGTAGAAAATTTTTAAAGATTTTTCCTATATATTTCAATGTAAAACTGTTTTCCTATTGTGGCCCCACCCAATCCCTGGGGGCATGATTTGAACAATTTATAAACTACAATAACTCAAGAAACTTCCACATAAGTTTCAGCTTTTCTGGCCCTGTGGTTCCTGAGAAGAAGATTTTTGAATGACCCCACCAAATTTTTGTTTTTTTCTTGATAATCTTCCCTTGAGAGGGGGCTTGGCCCTTCATTTTCACAATTTAAACTCCCCTTCATCTAGGGATGCTTTGTACCAACTTTGGTTAAAATTGGCACAGTGGTTCTTGAGAAAAAGTTGAAAATGTGAGAAGTTTACATAATGACGGACGATGGACAATGGGTGAAAAGAAAAGCTTACTTGAGTTTTCAACTCAGGTGAGCTAAAAATATTACCACATTAATTTGTAATATATCACGATCTTTTCTTTTAACTCAGACACAGTAAAGCATAATTATTAAAGCAAAAGGAGATTGTTCATTAAAAATTCATACAGTCTTTGTATATCAATAAAATAAAAATCCACTAAAGTGCACTATTTGTTACATGTAACACTACTAAAAATGCATAAAATTAACTCTTAAAAACTTAAATAAAGGATACAGAAATATTTGTTCAATATATGTATCTTCATCTCATCAAAACACACTAAAATACAACCATTTTACTGCAGATTGTATTTTCAACCTACAAAGTACAGTATATGTAAAATCTATTTAAAAATAAAAAGTAAATGCATATCAGATCATGACTTAGAAACTTGCCACTCTTTTTTGTCATACATTAAAACACTGTACAAACACCAATATATATATTTATCATGTTTATATATACACATATATATGAATACAAAATATGACGTAAATGTTTATGACAAGAGTATGCATGAAATGGCTTGCCTGTGTTCATGTAAGTAGATAAAAGAAAATGATAAAAGCAACTTCTAGAGATCAATCAAATTTTGCACATTGCAAAAAAAACTTCCAACAACGTTTCATAATACTACTACTAATACATGATACACAAGAAGCACTAAACTGGCAAATGTAGGTTTTTAAATTAAACACTAAAATTTTATTAGCACATAGAATATTTGGGGGAGAAATTTCTTGATGAAAATATAATCTTTATGCTGACACTGTTTCCACCAGGGACTCCTTGATAATTTCACCAAAATTGGAGCTTCCTCCTGTCTGACAATTGATTTCCATTAGTCCCGAATGAGACTGCGTTCTAGTTGCAATGGTATCCATTTTCGGTTCCTGGGGGGTCATGTTGCCGTCAAGGTTCAAATACGTCTTGCCAGTGACAATATTGGTCTCACAATTGTAACTCTCTGAATATTCATCAACAGGTGTTGCACAATGATCCAGATTGTTGTTGCTACTGATATGCGAGGAGATGCCAGGACAAGCCTCGGCAATTTTGTCACTAGTGGTGTTTGTCATGGTTGTGTAACTGCAAGCATTTTGGTTTAAAGAATTCTGTTGCACCTGAATTTGCATCAATTTATGTTGCTCCCAATCAAAATGTTGTATGTCAGAGTAAGATGAATCAACTTTGTATTCGAGGCTGGTGGGATTCACAGCATTGATGAACTTTGGGTAATAATGGCCATTCTGCTGATACGACGATTTGGTCTTGTCATCATTGTCACAATATCCAGTACTACCGCAGCCAACAGAATTCCCATATGATGATAGAGTCTGATAAGTTTTGGGAAACTCTGTTCTCTCATCATAGCTTGGTGTATTTTCATTGGAACAGGCTTCAGTTCCTGAGTAGCTTCCATCTCGTTTATATGGATAATATGGTGGACCATTCTCAGAACGATAAAGATCATTTTCATTGTCATTAAACATTAAGACACTCGTTGGTAGAGTGTTGGAGATTTCCGTCATCTGCTGCGAAGCATTGCTGTAGATATTCATTACAGCTCTCTGTTGCTCTGCTTCTGCATTTTCCACTTCCTGCATCATGACATTGCACACTTCCCAATTCTGACAATCACGGCAACTTCCGAGCTCATTGCTATTAAACTCGCTCAAGTCAATTACCTTTTGAGAGTTGTTTTCACTAGATATGTCGGACTCTGAAAGATTTTCTTCATCCTCTTTCGAACTCTCCACTTTTCCTGTGACTGGAATATCAGTGTCCTGCCTTTCAAGTTCCAGTCTCATTTTAGTATGAATGAAATGTGTCTTTACTCTTAGTGGATTAAATTCTATACGACCTACGGGATTTCCACAGCCTTCCTTCGAACATCCACATGGAAATGACTGTCTGTCTACCTGACAGTTAATGCCAGCCAGACTGCATGCACAACTCTCTGGATCACAAAAAATATTGCAATCACAACCACAAAATTCACGAGAAATTCTCACTTTCTTACAGAAATCTTTCTCTGTACTGTCAATTTTTTTAACGCCTGACTGCCTCAGCGTAACGCGGCGCTGCTTTATAGACAGCGGTTGGAGAAAATAATAGTCATCAGATTCTTCATAGTCGGAGTCTTCTTCCTCACTACTCCCGTCTTCCATCAGAAAGTCGGGAACTATCTTTCCCTGACGCTTCTGGTCCTCCAAGTATAACTTGTGAATTCTCTTTTGTTCAGAGTAGTGTTCTTGTAAAGAAAAGTCCTTTTTATAAAGATGTTTGTCTGACATCCCTGAAAAAATAAAACAGATTTTGAACATTTAAAAAAAAACAAGATGTGTTTGTGAAACACTGATGCCCCCGTATGGCAGCTTATGGCGAAGGTTAAAGTTTCTCAAATGCAAGTCAAAATCCAAGCCAAAAGATAAAAAAATGTTGGTACCCAAAGAAAGGTCTTGTCTCGAGGAATATACCTGTGAAATTTGAAAGCCCTAGCTGCAACTGTTCAAAAGTTATGGCCATGGTTAAAGTTTTTTAAAGTAAGTAAAACGTCAAGGTCAAAGTTTTTGGTATCCAAAGGAAGGTCTTGTCACAAGGATTACATATGTGAAGTATGAAAGCCCTAGCACAAACCATTCAAAAGTTATGGCCAAGGTTAAAGTTTTTCAAAAGTAGGTCAAACTCCTATGTCAAGGTGGTTGGTATCCAAAAGAAGGTCTTGTCACAAGGATTACATATGTGAAGTATGAAAGCCCTAGCACCAACCATTCAAAAGTTATGGCCAAGGTTAAAGGTCAAAGGTCAAGGTCAAACTCCTATGTCAAAGTCAAAGGGTCAAAGTGGTTGGTATCCAAAGGAAGGTCTTGAAACAAGGACTACATATGTGTGAAGTAAGAAAGCCCTAGCATCAATTATTCAAAAGTTATGGCCAAGGTTAAAGTTTTTCAAAAGTAGGTCAAACTCCAAGGTCAAGGTCAAAAGGTAAAAGTTTTTAGTATCCAAAGGAAGGACTTGTCACAAGGATTACACATGTGAAGTTTGAAACCCCAAGCACAAACACAAAAGAAGTTATGGCCAAGGTTAAAGTCTCATAAAATTTTGCAAAAGAGGGTCACACTCCATGGTCAAGGTCAAATATGATGGTACCCAAAGAAAGGTCTTGTCACAAGGAATACACATGTGAAATATGAAAGTCATAGCTCCAACCAATCAAAAATTATGGGCAAGGTTAAAGTTGACAACAGACAGACAGACAGACAAACAGACTGATAGGACAAAAACAATATACCCCCGGGATCTTTCGATATGGGGGCATAAAAATTCTTGCCTGGGGGTTTTGGGATCTTTCTTATTCTGTAAATTTATTACTTTTTCTTTGCGAGAACTTTTTTACACAACATTACTCAAACCATCTGCTCACCAAATTTTCATACTTGAGCGTACTGAGCACATTTGTACTTTTAAATATTACATGCAACAATAACCCAAATAGACGACTTTCACATTTACAAAAGTTATTTCCCTTTGTGGGGTCAATCTGGGGTCAATCAGCATAACCCACTGTTTTCCCTCTATAATATTACCAAATTTATGGGACAGAGTCTTACAAATTAAATCTGTATATATATGTTCATTATGTTGTCTGTGTTGCCCCATACCATGGCAATACAGGAACGGTTGAAACTAATCAGAAAATGTTTGAAGGTTTAAAATATTTACAGGTAAGTTACAAAGGATATAGTGAGAATGCCGACAAAGAGAGATAACTCTTAAGAATGTTGTGGTACATTTTTGCCACTTAAAAATACCAAATTATCTCACAAAAATAAGGTGTCTCAAAAAATTGGTGATCTACAGTATCTTTAAGTGACTTTTAATTAATTAATTCACAAAATGATTAATCACCTCTTACTCAAGGCACTGCACATATGAAACAAAACATTACAGTACAAAATTTTCTTTTATTTAATCACAAATTACCAAGAGTTGATCCCCCTTCACTGGGGATGCAGGTGAAGCCCTGAATTCTAGGGAAGTAAAACACAGTGACTCCCTGGAACTTGACAGACTTCTTTGCTTTCTTCCTCTTCGAGGGAAAATCTGCAACAAAAAAGAATGCTTAAAGATGAGGCAACACTTTTATATACTCACTTTTTTACAAGAAGAAATATACCTTGCATAAGACTTCATTTCTTGTAAATTGTCACAATCTCTGCACTCTGCAGTAACATGTGCTAAAATATGATGTATATCATGCAGTGCTCCTATAAGCAGACTGAACATGCTATAGATATGTGGCTTTGAAATACTACAGGAATCAGTCTAGTGAAATATACAGAATTTTAATCATTTTCAAGTTATGGATGGATTTGATTATACAATTTTCTTTGCCAGTGACCTTGAACTGACCGAAATAGTCCTTGATCCAAGTCCTAACATATTATAGCCTAAGCTCACAGAAAATCTTTGTGCCAAGAATGAGCTTCCAGTGATCTTCTATAACAAGTAATAGCTAGGACATAAATTATACATTTCTTTCTGTGTGTGAGAGAGAGAATAATGAGGTGGAACAGTTACAGGAGAGCACAGGTTGTTGCCAGTGACCATCATTAAGCGGCATCATTTGTTGAATGGCCTCATGCTTTCTCTTGGGCATGGGGAGAACAAGTAAGTGACCTTGAACTTGTCAAAAAATGACCTTGGTCAAAGGTCATGCCACACTCTCTAGTCATAAGTAAACTCTTTGTGAAGTAAAAACTTCCAATTCTTCTCCATTAGAAAGTTATGGACCTGACATGAATTTTATACATTTTTTGCCAGCAACATTAGACTTACCCTAATTACCCTGGGTCAAGATCAAGACAAAGCCACACTGTTCCTTAGGTAATAAGCAAACTTTGTGTCAAATATCAACCACCAGGTATTTCTTCATTAAAGAGTTACATGGACTTGACACAATTAATAACTTTTTTTTTCTGCCAGTAACCTTGAATTTGTCCAAATGATCTTGAGTCTAGGTCCTGACACATCCTCAGAGTCAGAAGATAAGTAATTTTTGTGTGAAGTATTATATTCAATGTTTTTCCATTAGAAAGTTATGGACTGGACTACAAATTCTACACTTTTTGGGCAAGTGACTTTGAACTTGCCCAAATAACCTTGATTGAAGACCATGACACATTCTCAGATCATAAGCAATCTTTGTGGCAAGTTTCAGCTTCCATTGGTTCTTCATGACAAAATTTGAACAGGACACATTTGCACAGACAAACAGATTTCTATACACGAGATGATATACTCCAAAACTTTATTTGCAGGGGGTATAAGGATAGAAGAGAGGACTAGCCACCACTTATGTATATATCTGAGAACTACAGAAGAAGTACAAACCTTGGATTCTGTCCAGTGGTACATCTGAGCTGCTGTTGGTTACTATAGAACTACAACTGTTTTCTGTGTCAGAAGTTTGTGGAGAGGAAGAATCTTCTCCCTCCAATTTACGCTTCATTGTGATAATTTACATTCTACAAAATAACATTGAAATACAGTTATTAAGTCATGGTTCATTTAATAATTTTCAACTCATGCTAGATATAAGAACCACACAAGCATTAAAAATTGATTAAAATACATGGATATAAAAAAATAGTAAGAAATTGCACAGTAATCATTAGCAGAATTAAAATTCTAGGGATGTAATAAATTTTAGAGTTTTGTAACAAAATCAATAATTAATATACAAGTTTCTTGATTAAAATAAATAGGACAAACCAAGCATAATGGGAAAAAAAAGCAAGGAAAATTTTCTATCTGCAACCCACTGACCTCATTGTTGAGGGCTCATTTATAGATTTGGAATAAACTATTAAATTCTGACAACAACAAAAAAAAGAGTTTGGAATATTTAAATTACTGATGTACCGTTACATGGTAATCATGACAAATGGATAAAATAGAGGCGTTACTGCTGTCCTTTGATATATATACTTCTTACAATAGTTATAAATTATATACAATTGGTATGTATCCTGCATGGAAAATACCCTAGTTTTCTTTAAAATTATGCTGTGATATACTTATTCTTTTTCAATCAATGAATAGCATCATGAATAACATGCATAACTTTGATATTGAAAAGGTATGCTGAGTAAATCTTTAATTGCCAGTTGTTAATTGCATTTGGGGGGGGGGGGGGGGGACAGGCACTTGTTTTGGTAATAAATTTGGTAATAATAAAATTGCCATATATGGTTGTGTAGATAAATTATCGTAGAAGGCAATGGTAATAAACAGTTTGCCAATGATACATTTAATTTCTCTGAAATTCATTTGGAGATGCATACCTTGTGTTATTATTATACTATGGGTTAAAAAATTACCAAAAACAAGTGCCTGGGCAGCTGAACACGTCTGCATCATTATATGACAAGATTTTATATATATATATATATATATATATATATATATATATATATATATATATATATATATATATATATATATATATATATATCCAGACTTCTCAAAATTAAGTTGTATCAATAAATATATATATACGAAACTGCCAAAAAAAAAAAAAAAAAAAAATCACATCATGAGCTATACATTGGAATTGTTAAAGGATATCACTCATGTTACATGCTATATCTAGTAAGAAATATTATATTTTTTTTTCAAAATCTCTAAAACTGAGGGAAGTAAAAACTTAATTCAAATACTAGACTGCTAAACCTTGTATACATCGATATATCTGATGGATTATAAACTGTCAACTAAGCAAATGGACTAATAATCATTTTTTCACAATAAGCTTCAATACATCAACAATTTTCACTAATCAGTAAACAGATAAATAAATACACATGTAAAACTTTTATAAAAACTTAAAAACATCTTTTATACAGGTGCCCGTGTTCTGCACGAACTGACAATGAGACACAATATGACAATAGATCTGGACAACCAAGGAAGGAAATTGTAAACATCAAATTTGCCGCGGATAGAAAGAAGGACGGATAATACACATACTATACCTGTGATTCAAGTCTCAATCAACAGTCAATTGACCTATTACGGTAAATTCGGTGTAATCTCTTTAGTCGCTGATTGTTCATACTCGCTTAAGCGCACACTACATAAGTAGATGGGATTGCTCCGCCTTTAAATATAGTTCGTCATGTAAAATAAAGAAGTTTGCTCAAGTATAGATTAAAAAGAATAAAACTAATAAATAAGCAAAAGTTTCTTATTTGTTTAATAATTATAAATATATAAGTACATGGTGTTCTCAGTTCTGTGTTTCAAAATATCACTACGCGACATAATATTGATAAATTGCCAATTCCCATAGTGACGTCACAAACATTTTCCAATGTGCAGAAGGTTCCATCATGAAGGGGAATCAGGTTCTCATAAATTATTTTCCTAAACTCTTCAAAACTTGTATTTCATCAATAAACTGTGTGAGATATTGAAAATGTAACAGAATGATGTTTTTATCAGATAATTGATGCGGCTTATTGTAAAATTCTTAACTTAAAAATCTGTGCAAAAATCCTACTAGCTCTGTGACGGAATGGAAAGATGTGGGTGAAAGGTCAACCACGTGTGTACTGTTGACATGAAGAAGGCGCTAAAATTCTGAGGAAGACATGAAAACAAGAGGTTGTGTGATTGTTATGATCGAAATTCAGCTACTATATGTTTACAATTTAAAAGAACGTTGAATTTCGAAATTGATCGTAACTGAGTAGATTTATATGATACTGGAGAATTTTAAAAAATATTCCTGAAAAAGCTGTGTGATTATATATATGTTACCTTATTTCTTTCTTTCTTTCTTTATTCATCTAATCTATCTATTCTTTATGTGTATATTCATTGCTGAAGGTATTACAGTATAAAGGGGTATGCTACTGTAGCTCTCTCTCTCTCTCTCTTATATACTGTATGATGATCTCTATGAAATATTATATACATGTAATAGGTATCATTATAAAACCTATATGTACCAGACATGTACTAAATCTGTGGGATGTGGGTAGTACTGTTTTTTTGTTTTTGTTTTTTTGTTTTTATAATTTTGTAAGAAAGCAATAAAGCACAGCTCCTAAACTTGGTGTTAATTAGTAAGATAAATTGATGAATTATAATTTTTAATGGTTAATTTTTCTCACCTCTCTTTTTCAAAAATGTGCTGTGAAAAATGCTGATACTGAAATCCTTTCTGTGTAGTAATAGAGAGATTTAAATGACTGTATATAATTAGGGACCTATATACTAATGGGATAGGCATCTCCTTCAGCACCATGTTTATTAACCCAAAATGTCAAACACAACACTGCAAGTTTTTCAAACTACGTTTTTTCCCAGTAAAAAAGCTTATTTTCTGATTAATGTAATCTGTTCTTTTTGTGTATCGAAATGGATTTTTAATTAATTTTAGAGGACATATTAAAATAATTTAAATATTAAGTATACAACCACCAAAATTGGCAAATTCTCGGAAATACAGCCAATCAGGGGCATGCACTGATTTCGAAATAAACGTAATTACTACTAAGATGAGTAAAAACAGTGCTGACAACAAATCTTGAATAATTTTTTGATAGATTAATTAAGGTTTTTTCTGAAATATTTGAGAGCAAAAGATTGATTGATTGATTGTATGTTGTTTTACGTCCCATTTGAGAATTTTTCACTCATATAGAGACGTCACCATATACTGGTGAAGGGCTTCAAATTTAGATCTTTACTTGGCACTCAGGGCCATTGAGCAATGAGGGATCTTTATCGTGACATGGGGCCTCAGTTTTTAAGGTCTCATCCAAAGGATCCGCAACTTTCACTTCAAAGTGCCAAGCGCCTGGCGAAGGAACAGTTGCTACTAATTTTTTATCGACTTAGGTCAGTCGCGGCCTTCCGATCATGGAGCGAGCATTCTACCGACTGAGCTACCGTGACGGCTGATAGCAAAAGAGATATATTTAATTAAAATTGACTTAGAAAATCCTGCAACTTAAAAGATATTGTGAGTCTTGCGAGAGTTGCCTATCTGGTTAGTATATAGGTCCCTGTTATTACTATATTATTTAAAAATGAAAAATGTTAAACAATGTGAACAAAATGTAAAAATAGAACACAATGTTATTTTCTTTTCATTCTAGGAAAGAAACTAAGAAGCTTTGTACAGGAAAACAAGGTTACATTACGGAACAGGGCAGGACAACCAAGTCCTCTAAGGAGTCCCAAAAAATCTAAATATAGTAACAAAGATGGGACAACCAATAGGCAGGGGATTAGTCCAGACAGAAGTAGAACCCCAGTACAGGATGAGAGGAAACTGTCCATATTAAAGCAGCAGAGAGCTGTTACTGCAGACCGTAAAGTAATTCATATACATGTATTTTGAAGAATATCAGATTAGCTCCACAATGTACAGTGTTTTCAGTCTTAGTGTTTTAGATTTGCAGATATTGGTTGATAACAGTACTTATCTACACCAACCAATTAAGCATATATATTAAGTTAAACATTGCTTAAGATATAAGCCAATTAATCACTAGTCTTTTATTTTTCATATTGTACACATACATGTACTAGTCACAGACAGATTTTATCACTATCAAACCATCATTATTCTTTAATAAGTACTGGTCTGCAAGAAAACATAAAATGCAAAGAAAAGAAACAGAATAGAATTCAATAATAATTTATCACCTGAAGATCAACAATTAATCTATTTTGTATGAGAAAATCTAGATCTGATCATATATTAATCCTTCAGTTTACAAAATTTACACAGAATCTTGAGATGTATTTTGATTAAAGCAAGAAAAAAACTAATTATATAGATTTTCCCTATAAGACATGTCAGATCTTTTTGAATTTTACTATAATCCTTAACAAGAAAATCAAAGACTGAATGCAGCCACTATTCGATGGACAGTCATTATTATAAGTACCATTTCCTAATTGCTTTCATTAAGGGAATGCTTGTCCGCAGTAGTAAAGTTAAATGTCAGTCTCATAAAAAAGTAGTGGTGAAGTATCCAGAATAAAGTTTTGAATCCAGGATAAAGTTTTGAAGATCTTTTTCTTGTAGAGTAGAAAACAATTTCTAAACATACCTATATTTTATGGGTCTTTGGCTTATGAATTTGATTTTTGTATCCATTTTTATCCATCTTTACATTTTGTCTCCTCATACACAGTCAATACATGAAGATCTGCACATCTTTACACACTGTCATACTTCTCCAGAACCAGGAGTTCTTTTTCAAACATAATTGCCAAAAAGTCTCCAAGTCTCCTTGCTGAATCATGTTTGTATGTTTGAAAAGGTCTACCTGGTAAGCCCTTTTCCTATGGGAGATGATTAAAAAGAAGTAACAGATGAGGTACTGCTGCATCTCAAGAACCACTGAATCAGAGATGAGAAAACTTAATATAAATAAATGTAGATAAAAATTTGTTCAATTTATAACCTCTGACACTAGGTCAATGAGAGCCATAAAAGGGGGGGGGGGTATACATATATACATAGGAAAAACCTTTTAGACAAAAATCTATTCAAGAATACTTAAAACTGGAATGAATTATAATAAATTAATTATAATTGTACATGTAGAAAAAGTACATTTACTCAGTTGAGGTGACTGAAGTATAATTTTGTAATTCCATTGATCCCCAGCAAGAAATGCTCTGCTTTGTTAAAATGTGGAATGCTATTATTTATTTAAAATCCAGATTGTTATTGAAATTTTTACTCTGACATGTTTGTATTTACCTTTGGGTCTTATCAGTAAACTGGTGTTTTCACATTATTTGATCATAAATTTTATATTGGCAGATAAACTTCTCCTTACTAAGAGAGAATTTGTTTAATAATGGAAAGAAACAAGTATGAATATTTTGATCACTAATAGCTAGGCCCTTTGTATTATAAAGAGATGTAAGGGAATATGAAAACCTAAAATCTAAATTTTGTTCACAACATTTTTTGCTCACCTGAGCTGAAAGCTGGACTAGGAAAACTGAAACTTTTGAAAAAGCTTCCTGAGGTAGTGTAGATATTAAATTGTTCACATCATGGCCCCAAGGGGTAGGCTGGGGCCACATTAGGGTATCAAAACTTTGCATAGAAAATTATAGGAAAATCTTTAAAAATCTTCCCCAAGAACCACTGGACTAGGAAATCTGAAACTTATATGGAAGCTTCCTGAGGTAGTGTAGATTCTAAATTGTTCAAAGCATGGCCCCCGGTGTTATGGTGAGGCCACAATAGAGAATCAAGTTTTTACATTGAAATATATTAGAAAAAATTTTCTTCGCAAGAACCGCTGGACTAGGAAGGCTGAAACTTATGAAACTTATCTTCCCAAGGTAGCATAGATTTTAAATTGTTCACATCATGGCCCCCAGGGGTAGTGTGGGGCCACAATAGGGAATCAAGGCTTTACATTGATAATATATGTAAAATCTTTAAAGAAATGATGATTGGGAAAATTAACATATTCAATTGTACAAGTAAATTAAACCAAGGATCATAATTCTTATTTATTGTTGTTGCCATTGGTACTAAGTATCAAGTCCAGGTAGTGCTTATAAGTACAAACCAGTAGAGCTACAGTCTCATCAGAGACTTCCAGTTGTTTTTGCCTCCTTATTATCTGAAAATCTACTCCCATGCTTAGAAAAAAACTGTTACTCTGAAATAAATTTAATTTCTTTAATTCATATTAATTTATGTAGACGTATATGAGATAGCTCATTAGTCATAGTTTATTCCAGAAAAATCTTTGGGGCACTTTTACCAAAGTGACAGGAAAAAGAAAAGTGCGGTTTTCAAAACTGATCACAGACCAATTAAGTGGAAGCAAGGCTAAGCAGGTCAGTCCAGATGGTACCTCTCCGTCACCAGAACCAAGAATGGGCCAGTGGAAAAGGAGGCAGGTCGATTCTGATGAGAATACCTCTCCCTCACCAGAGAGAATGGGACAGTCCAAAAGGAGAGGGGGCATTGTCACCGATCACGTGAGGAAAGAAGCATTCTCCCCAGAAATGAACAAGGTAACACTGCTGTAACAAAAAATCAATAATTATGATTTTAAAGATAAATTTTAAAGTTTTAGGACATTTTAGTAAATAAAAGGACTATATTCTGTAGTGGCCAGTATCTGCCCCCAAAATAAGACTTTGATGGAGAAATCTTTAATTATGTTCTAAGCCAGGTGGATATTTGCAGACTTCAAAGCATTAAATATTTTTATCAACTATGACATCATTAGTTAGATATGACGTCAATAAAATGACGTAAATTCCAAATTGCAATGATTTTGAGAGAAAATAGCGTATTTTACGTCGGTATTTTGATTGGAAATTATCGAGCGCAGGTCTGCTCAGACTAGATCTTTTGATATAATGTGTAGAATGATAATATCAATGAAATATGTGAATATGGTACCTGAGCAAGCTTGCGCTCTATAAATACTATAGTCAAAATTGAACAAACTCTGTGCATTTTGGCCTCTATTTTAAAAAAAACGGAAATCCAAATAGTTTGTGACGTCACAGAGACAAGAAAAGCCAACTATTTTTTCCAATTTCATAATACATTGTCTTAATTTGGATTATTTTATACAATATATGCACTTTTTCTCATTTCAGGAGATTTTCAAAATTTGACTATTATGGGGGCAGGAATACGCCCTTACCGTATATAGTTCTTTATTATACCCCCCGCAAACGAAGTTTAGGGGGGGTATATTGGAATCAGCATGTCCGTCTGTCTGTCCGTCTGTCCGTCTGTCTGTAGACGAGATTTTGTCCGGACCATTTCTTGGAAACTGTTGGAAGGATTTGCCTGAAAATTTGTACACTTATTATTTGCCATATGAAGGTGTGCACCTGGTATTTTCATTATGATTGGATAATTTTTTTGCATTTTACAGGTGTTTTTTCATTTTTATTATGCGGTTTTGTCTGTATCTGTTCCCAGAAACTATTGCATAGATTTGTATGAAAATTTGTACACTTATTATTTACCATATGAAGATGTGCACCTGGTATTTTCAACATCATTTGATAATTTTTCTGCATTTTACAGGTGTTTTTTTTTTTTTAATTTTTATTGACTTAGTCATTTCGGGTTCATGTCTAAGGTTTGAGACATAGAATCTAGAACATCTGTACAAAAATGTGAACAACAGCTTAAAACTAATCATTAGAACTAAAAAAACCCACAAAGCATTAAAAACAGTTTTTCCATTACACAGCAGATAGTGTAAATCCATTTGTCCCTTGGGAGTAATGAGTGGACATGCATCCAGTTAAAGATTAATTAATGAGTTCAGTGTGGGAAGCTGTTAGGGCATCTCTGATCAAGCAGGTCTTATCTATATCTCCGGGGAGTTGGGCAGAAAGAAATAAGATCTCTGTTGTCTAAGTCTTAACTTAAGTCTCTTAATTGTTATTTATGTCTGTCAAAATACATAGTTACTAAAACCAGCCTTTTATTTTTAAAATGAGTTTGATATAAAGGTATTAAAATCAATTTGATTTTGTATAATTAATTATGATATTTTTTTTCAACAATCAATTTGCAGAGTGTCATGTCTCACAAAGATGACAGATAGTTGCAAACTATTTTTTCAATGTAATAAAAAACACTGTAATTATTAGTGTTGATGTTTTATTAGGCTGCACCTTAGTTTCATTCATTAAATATTAAGTGCCCCACCACAGCGTTATACGCCCATCAAATATTGTTAAATTATCATAAACAGTTTAGATTCAATTGTTCGAATGACATCTTAGCGAGACAAGGCAGTCTGCAATTTGTTGTAAAGATATAAAAATTCAAATAAAAAATGTACAATAAATAATTAGTTTAAATTATATTATACAATATCATATAAGTTTTAATTATTATATACAATATCAAATTACTTTTAATTACGTCAAATTTATCTTGAAAGTAAGACTAGCCAACAAGAACAATTCAATACAACACAAGCAATTAATTAAGAGACTGATTCCTTTTGCCCATTTCCCAAGAGATGTAGATAACACCTGCTTGATCAGAGATGCTCTACCAGTTATCTCCTCACACTAAACTCCTTAATTTATCTCTAATTTGACATGCAATTTTCTGCTATCAAAATTTTCCTTGACCAGTGCCTGATCATTACACCCATGGGAGAGGTGGAATTTTTCTTGTTACAGATTGCTGTAAAGAACATAATGAAAGAAATAAGACCAGTATTTTCTTGATTTAACACTTTTTTAATAAAAATACTGCAATACTCTGACAACTTTTGGGGTTGTGTAATTTAAAAGTTAAAAGACATAGTTTTTTGATTCTAAGTCTAATGGTTTTCTAGTTATGATTTTTCCATATTTGGCCATAGCCTCTTTATTAAAGGTCAGAGCGACCTGGTTTTAATGTGCGACACACCTTCTACCCTAGATGTATCAGCTGACAAAGTTTGATAATTCTAGGCCTAATAGTATTAAAGTTATGAGTCGGACATGAAAAAGCTCACGGACGGACGGACATGAACGCTATAACATAATACGTTCCGTCTTAAGATGGACATATAAAAAAAATATAATGACTATAATTAAATTTTCACTGTAAATGTTTAAGGAAATTGTGAACACCTCTCACATCTAGAAAACATTAGTGATTTGGTACTTTCTCTGAAAAACCCAGCGGGGGGTATTTGTCCCTTTTGGACAGTTCTAGTTATATTCTAGTTTTTGTAAGTGATGTTAATTCAGTATTACTTTTGGGAGATTCCAATTCAAGTAGACGCTGCATGTAGGATGTCATCAAATTGAACTGAACCTGTCACACTTCAGGTACCTGAGAGGATGTCCAGTGAAAAACTTGTCAAAAAGCCACCAACAATGATTAATATAGAACAACTTCTGCAAGAATTAGCCAACCAGAGGGTACATGGTGGGTTACATCAAAGTCATGTGATCTGTTACTGAAATTCCTCAATCCTATTGCAAAACTATTTAAGCATCTTTTGACAGATTAATTCAAAATGAAGCTTTTCTTTAGCCAAAATATCACCTTGCATTTAGATTCATTTTTTAAATTGATAAATGTATGTGCAGAAATTATAAAGTTGATGAATCTTTATCTAAATGTAGGTTTGGAGATGGACATTGATCATAGTCCTGATTCAGGACTTCTCAGTGCATCTCAAGATGCAAGTCAAATTGTAGAGGACATTGATGCAGTAAAAAATTCCCGTCTACGGAAAGATATACAGGATGAATTGGTCTCAATCAAAGATAGAGTGAAAGAGGTAGGACTTTATTAATCATTAACACATGTAGGGAGAGTCTTCAGAACAATGAAATCTTGAAAACATCAATTCTAGGTCTTAAATTTATGAGAAAGAACTTGGTTAGAATTAGCTTATACAATTATGTAAACAGAGTGGTTTTTCAGGAACAAAAGAGAGTTGATATGTGATTTAATTGTGCTTGTTTTAAAGGTTTTATATTGTGTGGACATGTATGAAGAAGGAGAGGACTTAGATGCAGTAAGTAACTTGTGGGAATTAATTTGCAAAAGTAATACCCTGTTCACTGAATGCACATTAAATTTTTACTTTGCAGTAAATTATTACAAAGTAAAATAATTAAAATTAAATTAATGCAAATCAAATAGCATTCACATGGCAACTAATGGGAAGTTAATTAATGTTCATTAAAATTTGATAATGTATGTTAACACTTTTATGGAATTATTTGCATTTGATGCTTTCTGCAGAGCAATAGAGACATAACATAATGTGACAATGTCTGTACACATTTTTATATGCCTGAGACAGGACATATTATGTTATGGTGTTCATGTCCGTCTGTCTGTCTGTCAGCTTTTTTCATGTCCAGCTCATAACTTTAATACTATTACGCCTAGAATTATAAAATTTTGTCAGCTGATACATCTTGGGTAGAAAATGTGACCACATTAAAAGTAGGTAGCTCTGACCTTTAATTAAGATGCTATGGCCAAATATGGGAAAATCCTGTCTGGTTCACAACTAGATAACTATTAGACCTAGAATCATCAAACCTGGCCAATTAATGCATCTTAGGTAGAAGGTTTGTCACACTCTACTTAAAGGTCACTTTGACCTTTAATTTAAGTGAAATTAAAAAAAAAACTATGTCAGTCCATAACAAATGTACATGTATTGTTATAAGAGAAATGTGCAGTAACTTGTGTTTAATTCAAATTTAATTCCCCATGTGAACAGGCAAAGAATACAAACACAGGTAAATACAGTTACACTTTTGTATTTTGACATCATCAAATTTGTTGATAACTCAGGATAGGTGAACATATGTCTGTAGTACCAGCAGTATTAACTATATGAATGACCTACTTAAGTGGATATACAGTTGAACTTCGGTGTCTCGAACATCGATATTTCAAATACCATGGATATGTCAAAGTGATTTGGAAGTCCCAACCACAAATTCCTTTAGTATTTTACCCTTGATATCTCGAATCCTCGGATATCTCCAACTTTTTCTAGGTCCCATTATGAGGTCTGACTGTATCTAACTTAAATAGGCCTGTAGGAAGCAATGTCAGTTTTGGGGTGGGGGAGGGGGCACAACCTACCGGGTACTAGAAAATCCTTGATTCTGGTTTTTATCATGACTCAAGTGTACTATGACCATTTTATGATCATTTTATGATGTTAAATTGAGCCACAGTTATAGCTATGAAAGTTTAAAGTTTTGTATAAGAGCATTGATACATAAGGATCAACAATCCTCTATTTCATTGAATTATTTTGCCAACATTCATATCCTTTTAATTAAAAATTGCTTTTTATTAATAAAATAGTATTGAGTTGCATACTGAATGAATTCAAGTCAGCATTGTAGCCCAATGTTAAATGGAAAATCAAAAATTCAGGGCTTGCCAGTTTTGGGGTGATTTTTTCGAACATTTTTACCACCATATTAAAGGAATATACTACATTTTGATTCAGAAAAAAAAGAGTATGTCTCACATATTTCATACACTGTTACCACAGTATTATATAAGTAATTTATCTTGTTTACATTTTCCTTTTGCTGAAATTTATGATATTTTGAAGGCCACCAGATTTCCACCAATCAACAGTCTGGAAATCATGAAGCAGAGACGAGAAAAGGTGAGAACACATCACAAGAATATGAAAAAAATTCTACAGATTTCTTTGGTTTGCTCCTTAATTGATATCTAATATCAAAACTTTGTGCAAGTTAAAGTCCTTATTGATAACCTAATATCAAAACTTTGTGCAAGTTAAAGTCCTTTTGGGCCAAAGTTGAAGGTTTATTCTAGAATTTTATACTTTGTACACTTGTTATTCTTGAAAATGCAATAAGTTATTTTAAGTTATTTTCAGTGTTGTGTATTTTGTTGTTTTACATGTTTTGGGGATTAAGAAGAATTTGCAGATGCAGCTATTGAGATGCAGTTTGTTATATCTACAGATTTTACATTTATTTACAGTATGCATTGTCTCTATGTACATGTAATTTATTGAATTGTCATGGTTACAGATGTACAAAGAGAAGGCAGTAATGCAGAGAGTAGAGTCATACAGAGGAACTACGGAGGAGCGGTACGCTCTCCTGACAGAAGTTAACCACTGGCTCTCTAGTACAGATCTGGTAATAATACACTAGAACATACATGTATCTAAGAGTTAATTAGTGGCTCTCTAGTACAGATCTGGTAATGTAGTACTTCATCTACACTAGAACATACATGTATCTATGAGATAATTACTGGCTCTCTACTACAGATCTGGTAATAATACACTAGAACATACATGTATCTAAGAGATAATTACTGGCTCTCTACTACAGATCTGGTAATAATACACCAGAACATACATGTATCTAAGAGATAATTACTGGCTCTCTAGTATAGATCTGGTAATAATACACTAGCACATACATGTATCTAAGAGATAATTACTGGCTTTTTAGTACAGATCTGGTAATGTAGTACTTCATCTACACTAGAACATACATGTATCTTAGAGATAATTACTGGCTCTCTAGTACAGATCTGGTGATAATACACTAGAAGATACATGTATCTAAGAGATAATTACTGGTTCTCTAGTACAGATCTGGTAATAATACACTAGAGCATACATGTATCTAAGAGATAATTACCCGCTCTCTAGTACAGACCTGGTAATAATACACTAGAACATACATGTATCTAAGAGATAATTACTGGCTTTTTAGTACAGATCTGGTAATGTAGTACTTCATCTACACTAGAACATACATGTATCTTAGAGATAATTACTGGCTCTCTAGTACAGATCTGGTGATAATACACTAGAAGATACATGTATCTAAGAGATAATTACTGGTTCTCTAGTACAGATCTGGTAATAATACACTAGAGCATACATGTATCTAAGAGATAATTACCCGCTCTCTAGTACAGACCTGGTAATAATACACCAGAACATACATGTATCTTAGAGATAATAACTGGCTCTCTAGTACAGATCTGGTAATAATACACTAGCACATACATGTATCTAAGAGATAATTACTGGCTCTCTAGTACAGATCTGGTAATAATACACTAGCACATACATGTATCTAAGAGATAATTACTGGCTCTCTAGTACAGATCTGGTAAGGTAGTACTTCATCTACAGCAGAACATACATGTATCTAAGAGATAATTACTGGCTCTCTAGTACAGATCTGGTAATAATACACTAGAGCATACATGTATCTAAGAGATAATCACTGGCTCTCTAGTACAGATCTGGTAATAATACACTAGAATATACATGTATCTAAGAGATAATTACTGGCTCTCTAGTACAGATCTGATAATAATACACTAGAACATACATGTATCTAAAAGATAATTACTGGCTCTCTAGTACAGATCTGGTAATGTAGTATTTCTTCTACACTAGAACATACATGTATCCAAGAGATAATTACTGGCTCTCTAATACAGATCTGGTAAGGTAGTACTTCATCTACACCAGAACATACATGTATCTTAGAGATAATTACTGGCTCTAGTACAGATCTGGTAAAGTAGTACTTCATCTTCACTAGAACATACATGTGTCTTAGAGATAATTACTGGCTCTCTAGTACAGATCTGGTAAAGTAGTACTTCATCTTCACTAGAACATACATGTATCTAAAAGAGAATTACCTATATATGGGAAAGGTTTTTAGATTTCAACAAAAGTTTGAAATGTAGACATGTAATTGAGCAGTTCTAAAGTTCTGGTATTTATTTTTTTTCTCGCTACAGCTAAAAAAATGTGTTTCTGTTAAGGTGGAATGCCACAGCAAAACTTTATTTGATGGATGTTTAAGACTTATCTTTTGAAACACAGTTTCAGTATGGAAAGATTGATATATGCTCTTAATTATTTTATGATTTTTTTTTTTGTATTTTTTCAAAGAAAATGTAAAAATTGTTTTATTTGCAAAAAAGATGCTTTAGAGTTTAGAATTTGCTGTTAATAAATGCACGAGAGAAATATCCAATGAAACGTCGTCAAGAAGAGTCAAAGAGACTTTTGAAATTTTTTAGTAAAAAATAATTTATGAATATAAAAATTGTAATTTGTTAATATTTTTTAAACCTTTGGATAAAATCTCTAAGAAACAAGTTACATTTAGAAAAGAAATATGATGCAATTAAATTTCATAAAGAAATTTAATCGAAGTTGCAAAATTTAACAAAAAATGCTAATTTTCAAATTTGAACCAATCCTAATCAAAATGAAACAGATCCCAACCAAAACTATATAAACTGGATAAAATAACAATTTTACAAGAATACTAGGTTCTTGTGGTGAAATATGGTTTACAAAGTAGTTGAACTAATCAACCATATGGATTTCTCAGTAGAAACTGTTTGAGGTAAGCAGTAAATCAATAATAATGAATTTTGTATTGATTTTAATCGGCATTGGTTTAATTTTGATCGGGATTGGTTAAAATTTCTAAAGTTTCACAATTTCATTCAGACTAATTATGATTAAAATTGTCATTGTAGATCAGTGAGCTTCCAGCTGAGGAGGAACTTTTTCAGATGAGCAGACATTTCCAAGAAATACATAGTCATGTCATGTAGGTATTAGGCACTGTCAGGTACATTATATTTAGAAAGGAGTATTCTACTTAAGTATAGTAGTGTGGTCCCTTTTTTACACCCTTGGTTTACCGGTTAAATACTAGCATATGGTACTTTCTTTGTTTTCATTGTTTATAACGAAGTATTTCTAATTAAAACATTGTGTATTTATAATGAATAATTAAACATATCAAATAATATAAGACTATTTTTAACACCTATCGCACTAAAAAATGCCGGAACATTTTCCCCCAATCAGACTACGGTTTCTCTATTACATGGAAATGGGCGGAGACATTTAGATTAGATACTATAAAAAGATCTTGGTATGATATTTTTCTTTCAAAGGCGAATTATGTGTTCAAAAGTCACAATCAACTACAAATACAATTTTCTATTTTATACAAAACTTTGGCAATAAAAACTATAACAAGATGAACCAAACAAGTCCATGCTGATCGATATAAAACTGAGTACGTTTCAACTGAGAACTAGCACGTTTACTGGAGGCATTTACCCGTAACGATACAAATCCATGTGGCTTCTTATGATTCTAAACAGGTCATAAAGAGGTTAATCACATGTAAATGAAGTCAGCGAAGAGATTCAAAATCACAATACTTTTAATTAGAAAACATAGAGCACAAGGTTGTTCAACAAAGATATTTTCACTCAACCTTTACACATATAATATAAACATTATATTTCAAACTCGACTCTGAACAAGCCTGTGCTCGGTGTTTACGAAAGCTTTGAAATGTGTGGCTGTCACTGATTTCTTTTGATATTCATGAAAATCAAAGGACCCTACCTTCAACGCGCAGCTTCGTATGCTGCCTATATCTATTGTTTAACATTTTTAGATGATGATTCAAATAATACAACATGAGTTAATAATAAAATTCAATTTTTAAAAATTTTGATAAATGTTCGAATTTGACTAGTAACCAGGGACCACAGATAAGCCTTATTGAGACTTGTTCTTTACCTAAATAAGTAGGGAATTCTCTTAATTTTGTGTAAGCAGTTTTAGCTTATTTGAGACAAAGTGTAAGAGAGATTTACTGATCGAAATTTATCTAATGTTTGTCGTCCTTATTCTTCTCCCCATTCTTTGTGGCATAAAATTTTCACATTTTCATCTTCTTCTCCCAAACCAATTTCAACCAAATTTGGTACAGAGTATCTTTGGTTGAAAGCATTTCAAGTTTGTTTTTATGAAGGGCAGTGCTCTCTTTAAGGGGAGGTAATTAAGGAAAGCAAAATTAAGGTGGGCTCATTTAGAAATCTTCTCAGCATTTTTTTTTTTCTGGAAAGACTTTATTTTTAAGTAATAACATGTACATAAGACCAAGACCATCTGCTTGTGAAAATTTTATTCTCGTATATATTTATTTTATAAAATTATGTAAACATTAATCAAAATTTGTGAATATTTTCTTTTGTTTATAAATACCAAATAATTATCCCATGAAAATAAGTTGTGGCAAAATTTTTGTGATCGAAAATAACTGTATGCTTTCTTACCTATGTAGATAACATTTGTCAAGGTGAGCTTCTTAATCTTTGTTTACCAATGTTTTAATTAGGAGACTGTGGTGAAATGTAAATATTCTATATAATTATAAATGCAGGACAGCTCTTCATAGATATGGTAGCTTGAGTGAAAAAGTGATGGAACTTGGAAACAGCCTGTTGGCTACAACACATGCTATCATTATGGAACAAAAGGAAAACACTAAAGTGGGCCAAGAGAAAGAAAAAGAGAAAACAGTTGTCATTGATGGTAAAAATGTCATTGATGGTAATGACAGTAAAGTTGTTATTGATGGTAAAGTTGTCACTGATTGTAATGACGGTAAAGTTGTTATTGATGGTAATGACAGTAAAGTTGTTATTGATAGTAAAGTTGTCACTGATTGTAATGACAGTAAATGTGTTATTGATGGTAATGACAGTAAATTTGTCACTGATGGTAATGACAGTAAAGTTGTTATTGATGATAAAGTTGTCACTAATGGTAATGACAGTAAAGTTGTTATTGATGGTAAAGTTGTCACTGATGGTAATGACAGTAAAGTTGTTATTGATAGTAAAGTTGTCACTGATGATAATGACAGTAAAGTTGTTATTGATGGTAAAGTTGTCACTGATGGTAATGACAGTGAAGTTGTTATTGATGGTAAAGTTGTCACTGATTGTAATGACGATAAATTTGTTATTGATGGTAATGACAGTAAAGTTGTTATTGATGGTAATGACAGTAAAGTTGTTATTCCCAAGTAACTATAAGCCTACCTGGACCAAACTTGCATGAATGATGCATCTAGGGATGGACACTACCAGACTTGCTTCAGATGCTGGATCTGACCTACATTTTCCAGATGAGTGACCAGGTTAAAGTTTTTGGAGCAGGTCCATTCCCAAGTAACTATAAGCCCTACCTGGACCAAACTTGCATGGATGATGTATTTAGGGATGGTGACTACCAGACTTGCTTCGGATGCTGGATCTGACCTACATTTTCCAGATGAGTGATCAGGTTAAATTTTTTGGAGCAGGTCCATTCCCAAGTAACTACAAGCCCTACCTGAACCAAACTTGCATGGATGATGTATCTAGGGATGGAGACTACCAGACTTGCTTCGGATGCTGGATCTAACCTACATTTTCTAGATGAGTGACCAGGTTAAAGTTCTTGGAGCAGGTCCATTCCCAAGTGATTATAAGCCCTTCTTGAACTAAACTTGCATTTATGATGTATCTAGGGGTGGGGACTACCAGACTTGCTTTGGATGCTGGATCTGACCTACATTTTCCAGATGAGTGACCAGGTTAAGGTTTTTGGAACAGGTCCATTCCCAAGTAACTACATGCCCAACCTGAACCAAACTTGCACGGATGATGCATCTAGGGATGGAGACTACCAGACTTGCTTCAGATGCTGGATCTGACCTATATTTTCCAGATGAGTGATCAGGTTAAAGTTTTCGAGCAGATCCATTCCCAAGTAACTATAAGCCCTTCCTGGACTAAACTTGCATGGATGATGTATCTAGGGATGGACACTACCAGACTTGCTTCGGATGCTGGATCTGACCTACATTTTCCAGATGAGTGACCAGGTTAATGTTTTTGGAGCAGGTCCATTCCCAAGTAACTATAAGCCCTACCTGGACCAAACTTGCACGGATGATGCATCTAGGGATGGAGACTACCATACTTGTTTCAGATGCTGGGTCTGACCTATATTTTCCAGATGAGTGATCAGGTTAAAGTTTTCAGAGCAGGTCCATTCCCAAGTAACTATAAGCCCTTCCTGGACTAAACTTGCATGGATGATGCATCTAGGGATGGAGACTACCAGACTTGCTTCGGATACTGGATCTGACCTACATTTTCCAGATGAGTGACCAGGTTAAAGTTTTTGGAGCAGGTCCATTCCCAAGTAACTACAAGCCCTACCTGAACCAAATTTGCATGGATGATGTATCTAGGGATGGAGACTACCAGACTTGCTTCGGTTGCTGGATCTGACCTACGTTTTTCAGATGAGTGACCAGGTTAATGTTTTTGGAGCAGGTCCATTCCCAAGTAAGTACAAGACCTACCTGGACCAAACTTGCATGGATGATGCATCTAGGGATGGGGACTACCAGACATGCTTCGGATGCTGGATCTGACCTACATTTTCCCAAATAGTAACCATGACAATGTGTTTGGAGTAGCTCTATAATTATATGGCCTGTTATGATTTAACTTGCATAGATGGTGCATTCCAGACTTGCTTTGGATGTAGGAAATGAAAGACATTTTCTTGATTAGTGAAGAGGTTAAAGTTTTTGGAACAGGTCAATTCCCAAAGAACTATAAGACCTACTTACACAGAACTTGCATGAATATTGTTTTCAGGATGCACACTAACTATAAAGAAAATATGATGTGAGATTTGCATTACTTTTACTGATAACATTTGTCGAGGTGAGCTTCGTAATCTTTGATTACCTATGTTTTTTAGTCTGAGATTCTAGAACAAAACAAGAAAAGTTTTCTCATAAAATAAAAAAAGCCAAATATTCTAATTTTACAGAGATGAAGTTCCATTTGTCGATTGTAATGAAGACAGTAGTATATCTTAATTCCATTTCTGTAGAGAGACTGCTCCTGTCTGACCAGAGTAAGTGGGACTCAGCCGTGAGGATGGTCATGAATACATTTGATGATGCCATGAAGTGGACCAAGAATGCTACCTACAAAAATAGTCAGTGTCACAATTTATACTTCCACAAACAATATTGAAGAAAGAATTTCTAGCTTAACTGAATCAATGTCCTAAGTGAGCTTTTCTGATTGTAAAGTGTCCATTTTGGTCTATTTAGCCATCCATCTGTCTGTCATATTACAGATATACTAGTATATGTAATTTTTTCACTTTTTCAACTTTTCTTCCAGAACCATGAGGCCAATTTCAACTAAACTTTACACAAAGCATGCTTTAAGTAATGGGAATTCAAATTTTATCAAATGATAGAAATGGGCCAAACCCTATTTCAAGTTGAGATAACTAATAAATAGTAATGAAAATAAGGTGGATTATTTTAGAAGTTTGTAAGAAGCACAAAGCCAAAAAAGCTAATAACTTGAATGAAAGCATTGTCGTATTCACCTTGGTGATTGTTTTGGGGCCAAAGTAGGGGCTCAAAATTTTAGGATGAAATGTGAAGTCAATGAACAGTTATCATTTTCAGAAGTCCATTTAACCAACACAAATTACGAGCAGAGCCAAATAAATAAGTAAGCCAAGTCTTAGCAAATAGAATGAGAAGATTAAAAAATAATTTGACATTTTAAAAACTTTTTTGTTGCAGTTTTTAAAAAAGGCCAGTCACAGTTTAAGGAGCTCTCTTCTGGCATGAAGAAACGTAACGTGGAATTGAAGGAAAAAAGAAAAGCTGCAGAGGATGCAAAAACGGTAATTCTTAATAAAAGCTATTTGGCTATTCCTTTATTACACTGATTATTTCTCTGTAACACTGTTTATTTCTCTATCTCTATGACACTGGTTATTTCTCTATTTCCATGACAACGGGTTATTTCTCTTTCTCTTTAATACTGGTTATTTCTCTATAATATTGGTTATTTCTCCATAACTCTGGTTATATCTTTATAATACTGGTTATTTCTATGTAACACTGGTTATTTCTATATAATACTGGTTATACTAGTGGGTTGTGTTGTGGTCCATTGTCCACTTAATGGTATTTTTATTTCATAGAAACTACAAAATGCAAAGTCTGATGTTGAAGGAAAAGGCAAAGAATTAGAGGACCTGAAGAAAAATGTCAGAAAGATAGCTACAGAACTGGATGAAAAGAGACATCTACTGGTAAATTTAAATTCATGCCTCTAATTAATCTTGTATAAAATGCAGGTACCCCCTCTGTCTCTCTTTCTCTATCTTCCATTCAGAATATATTTCACTGTCATCATTTTTATCCTTTTGCAGTCCAAAGCAGAAGAGAATAATGCCAAGATGTCACAGAAGTGCCAGAAGCAGGACGCTCAGATCAAGGACCTGCAGGAGGAACTGGCCAAAAAACCCAAGGTGGTGGAGAAGGTGAGGGCAGGGACACCCCCTCCCCCTCCCTCCCCACCCCCACCAGGTAAAAAAATGATTTTATAGAGCTTGCTACGTTTAAAAAAGCACACATTTCCCTCAGTTTAAGTTTCAATTAACAAACTGGGAATAAACTTATTTTTCTTGAATTCTGAAGTAATCTTGAAATTTATTTTGCAATTTGGCAATGATTTCTTTCATTTTAACATAAATTCAACTTAGGTTCATTTGGTATATGATACATTATAATTCTAATAGATAAAGATAATGGAACAGGTGTCCTTTTATGCATCTTTCTCATAAAATGCAGAAACTATAGTTCAAGTTTATTTCTGTATTTTACACAGAAATCATAAAAGTGATAGATTCTTCCACACAATTAAAACTGAATGAGGCAGAAAAGGAAGTGGAAGACCAAAAGGTACCTACATGTAATATATAATATATATAATAACATATATAATAAGTTTACAATATTATATACTTGTATATATACTAGTACATGTTTTTTAATATCTTTAGTTAAGCAAAATTGCATATATATTTTAACCTCTTTATTCGTACCATATATTTATTCAGTACATGGAACATGTTTATTTTTCAGGCAAAGCTTCAAAAGATGAAGGATGAAATTAGAAGCCTTGAAAGACTACTGAGAATAGAGAAAGGTAAATTGTATACTATGCTTAGACAAGCTCTGCAGCATACATGCCAACTTTCCCGATTTAGGTGGGATCCTCCCGATTTTACCCTTTAATCCCGCTCTCCCGATCGGGAAAGCAAAATTGCCCAAAAATCCCGATTTGAAAATATTCAACCTAAAATTTCCGATTTTCTGAGTTTCCCTACCGCAATATTTTGTCAGTCGGGATTAGAATATCAGACTTGTTTATTCAATGCACACAGATTAGTCTCTTTGTTTATTTAACGCATGCAGAGGTGTTAATTAGCCACAGGAAATCACTTCTCGCTTGAACGCACACAGCTGTCCAGGTACAGGTAACATAGCCTGGAGCAGTTAGAGGATTAAACTTTTCAGTCAGAAGGGGTATGCATATAGTGAAACACATAGATTTAGGGTATAATTAAATATCATTTTATTAAAAACAAAAATTGAATACAGTGATATGATAAACTAACAACAAAATTGGAATTAATCCATGTTTCGTTTTTTAAAAACGAAAGTAGAAAACAACAAAGCATAGCTGCTGATTTTAAGATATTGTAAAGTTTACCGGTTAAAATAAGATGAAAATAATTTAGATGAAACAACAAAGTCTTATACCCTCAAGTACACTGAATCCCCCCCCCCCCCCAAAGTAATATGACAACGGAATACCCACATGACACTGCCAATGTTATGCAAAAGTTCATCATGTTTATAACAATTTTAATTTTTGTTTGGGATAGGGGTATCCTTGTTTTAAATAATTGATGATCTCAAGAGTAAATTTATTTCTTCAACTTGTTTTGTGTGTGTGATTAAATTAATCATCATGATGTCTACTTATTAAAAGGGAATAAAATGACACTTCAAAACAAACAAATTTTCTTATCTTTCTCTCTCTCTCTCTCACCCTCACACACACAGTGCATTGTAATTTTTCAGTATTTCTTTCAATCTAATGTCTAATTAGGAAATTCTAATTGTGTAAAATGTAAATAGAGAATTTTACAAATGTTTCCCAGAAACTGTACAGTAACAAAACCTCATATATTTCTAAAACTTTACAACAAAATTTACTGAACTGAAAGTTGTACATTTTCACATTTTTCACCAAATTCTGTGTCTTTTCAAACATAATGTTGTTAAGCTAAACAGATATCACTTCTTTAGTGAGAGAGGTACCTATTTAAGCAAAAGATATTTGAATTTTGGAAGGAAAAAATTTGTTTGTATTATTTATTCTTAAATTGTATTAACAAGTGATATTGATATTATAAATAATAAAAAAAAAAATGGGATAAACATTTATTTTCACGACAAAATGTCGCGAATTTAAAGCTTTGAAAATTGTCGTCACGCGCAAAATCCCCCATGGGAATTTTCAAAAGTTGGCATGTATGCTGCAGTGACTTTTCTGCCAGATGCACAGTCTATTTGTAGCTACCAAGGTTTAGACTTGGGCCATTTTTATAAAATTGTTTGTTTGCCCTCTCCCAACTGACTGGCTAAAAATGGTCACACTCAAAACTTTTTTTAACCTCCACATGTCAGATATATATTTTTAGCATATTAATTTATACGTTACAGTTGATAGATATTTAAAAATGAATAATACTAAGATATTTATAGCTACATGTACAGTGTATCTGCTCTTTTAATCCACAGCACTATCAGCTTCGGGTTTTAACAGCCTTGTTTACATACTACGTTTCATGTTCCTACCAAAAGAGTGAAACATTGAGGTAGCATGAATTTCCATTTATTATTTATATATATATCTATAGAGAGAGTTCGGCAGTTAAGGTTAGATCTAGAGGATGCCATTACACGTGCAGAAGAGGCAGAACTAACAGTGGCTATTGAACAACCCCAGCAGGATCCAGCACCAGAGGTCCAGGTTAGGCATATACTGTGGAATCATTTTTAGCTCTTCTGAGCCAAAGGCTCAAAGAGCTAATGCTATGGCCATTTGTGGGGTGTGCATAAACTTTTTAGAATATGGGCCATATATCAAGAACCCCTTGGCCAATTTTTGTCAATTTTGTCACAGAGTATCCTTGGCCAAAGGGCTCTCATTTATACTAAAACTAGGGATATGAACCTTAAACAAGGGGAGATAATAAGAAAAATAAAAAAAAGTAGGGGTTGCTAAAAAATCTTCTTCTCAAGGACTTCTGGACAGATTATCACCAAACTTACACATAAGGATAAGGATTTGTTGTAGATTAAAAATTATTCAAGGCATCACCCTTGGGCAAAGGATGTGGTCTTCAGGTCACTTCAAAGTTGACCAAAAATTATGTTTTTTTAAAACTTTGATATTTTGCTTCTATAAGGACTAGGATCATGAAATCTTATCAGTTGATGCATCTAAGGACCTCATGTCATGATTACTCAAAAGTAGGTCACAGTGACCTACTTTTTGAATTTTGCAGGCTTTTGTTTTCAAATTGATTTAGAGGCATTTTGGACATTTTATGGCCAATGATCATCAAACTTTGTTAGTTGATGCATCTTGGGTCCTCAAAGTAAGTCAATAGAAAAGTAGGTCACCATGACTTACTTTTTTTGAATTTTATGGCTAATCTTTTAAGCTCATTGTTTCAGATACTGAGAGGTTAAGAATCATTAATCCATGTAAGTTGATGCATCTTGGGGCCTTAAAACATATATTTCTCAAAAAGTAGGTCTCTGTGACCTACCTTTTGAATTTTGCAGGCATTCATTTTCAAATTGTTTTAGAGGCATATTTTGGACACTTTAAGGCCTTTGATCATCAAACTTTGTCAGTTGATGCATCTTAGGTCCTCGGAGAATGTCAACTAAAAAGTAGGTCACCATGACCTACTTTTGAAATTTTAGGGCTATATTTAAATATTTCAGGTACTAATTGGCTTGGAATCATCAAATTTTGTCAGTTTGATGCATCTTGGGTCCTCATAATATGTCAGCTGAAAAAGAGGTCACTATCTATGACCTACTTTTAAAATTCTAATGCTATATTTAAATATTTCAGGTACTAATTAGCTTGGAATCATCAATCTTGGGTTTGCGGAGTACCTCGACTGAAAAGTAGGTCACGGTGACCTACTTTTAAAATTTTGTGGCTATATTGAAATATTTCAGATACTTATTGGCTTAGAATCATCAAACATTGTCAATTGATACATCTTGGGTCCACAGAGTACCTCAACTGAAAAGTGGGTCACTTTGACCTAGTTTTGAAATTTTAATGCTATATATAAATATTTCAGGTACTAATTGGTTTGGAATCATCAAACTTTTTAGTTGATGTATTTTGAGTCCTCAGAATGTGTCATCTTAAAATTGTCATCTCGTAATTTGTGTGTGTGTGTGTGTGGGAAGGGGGGGGGGGGATTGCTGTATATGTTGCATTTATGCAATATATAAATGCAATAAGGGTGACTTTCAGTTGAGTGAACTGAAAGACTTTACATTTGATCAAAATGTACAGCATACAATAAATTTCAGTAATAGGTACAGCTATCTGTCTTTTAAGTATTAAAAACATGTATTTTTGGGATACACCACAATTTTTCATGTAATTTCTACATTTTCTTGTGGAATAAAGAAAAAAGATCCACAAATGATATATTTTTATATGCCATATTATAAATATGTATTTGTGACAATTGATATCCAAAAAAAACCCAATAACAAAAAACACAGATTCTGTGCTTAGCATCAATGATATTCCAGAGCAGAAGGTAGTTTTATTGTCATTTTTTTCATTTTCAAGTAATTATGCATGATAAGCAGACATACATATGTATTTTGCATTCAGATTGTAGACACTGGGGATCGAGACAGCACGTATTACAAGACTCTCCTGGCAGGAATGAAACGAGACTTTAATGCAGAACTGGAGAAGATCAAAGGTCACCTTGTCAAAGAGAGGCTGAGGTAATTAAGTATCCAATAAAACCAAATCTCAGCAAAGACAGGAAACCTGTATCTGCCAGTTTGTCAGTTCTGGTGCATATTCTATAGTGCTAATTCATAATTATAGAAACAGACCAGGATTCCTTATCAAGTATGAAAGTAAAAAATCTATAAAAATTCAATGCACTAGGTACTGCAATCATAATATTGCTTATATATAGTGAAATCACTAATTATCGTTGGGGGGGGGGGGGGGTAAATTTCATTGTTCAGCTGACTTATCTCAAATGTGAGTATGTCAAAAAAAGTCAGATATCTCAAATTTTCCTTCTGTCAGGTTCATGATGATTTAAGTTTGACTGTACATGTACATAAATATTCTCAAAGTTTCCTTTTTTAATGCACAGGAATGCTGCAATGGTGAAGAAGGTAGAAAATACACACAAAGAACAGATGTTTGCCCTCCAGAAGGATGTAGTCCGAGTGCTTCGGGCCATCATGCACTTCCGAGATCATGTCAGTACTATAGTAGAAAAAGAGAGCCTTAAGGACGTCTCCCGGGCGATGCAGGCCCTGGGCTCCCTCATACCAGACAAGGTGAGAACCCAAGACAGGGTAAAGAATCAAAAGCAATCAAATGAGACATGTTGGATTATTGACTATGAGTATGATTTGAAAATGACAAGTTATGCTTCTATTATGAAAATGAATGAAAACTTTTTCATTTAACAATCTGAAATGCAGAATCATCCAAGCAATCATTGATTAGAAGTACCTGATTCTGCTAGGCCATAAGCCGAACACCATTCTTTCCGCCTTCCACTTCTGGAAGTCCCAGCTGTGTAACTTTCGTCTCATTTGCAATGCATGTGCATTGTACAAGCACAGTCTTTCAGTACTGCTAAATTGCAAGTGAGGGATGTTCCCAAACCTTTTTATACGCCCGTCTTAAGACGGGACGTATTATGTTATAGCCTTCATGTCCGTCCGTCCGTCTGTTAGCTTTTTCGTGTCTGGCTCATAACTTTAATACTATTAGGCCTAGGATTATCAAACTTTGTCAGCTGATACGTCTTGGGTAGAAGGTGTGTCGCACATTAAAAGTAGGTCGCTCTGACCTTTAATTAAGATGCTATGCCCAAATATGGAAAAATCCTGTCCGGCTCATAACTAGAAAACTATTAGACTCAGAATCATCAAACTTGGCCAATTTATGCATCTTAGGTAGAAGGTGTGTCGCGACATATTTCAAGGTGACTGTGACCTTTAATTTAGTGGAATCTTTTTTTAAAAACTGTGTCTCTATACTATTAAATTGCACAATCCCTAAAAATGTAAGAATGTTGCAGTATCCTTATTAAAAAAATGTTAAATCAAGAAAATACTTTTTTTTTCATTATATACTTTACAGCAATCTATAACAAATGTAATGTTATAAGAGAAATTCCACCTCTCCCATGGGTGTAATCATCAAGCACTGGTCAAGGAGAATTTTGATAACAGAAAATTACATGTCAAATTAGAGAGAAATTAATGAGTTTTAGTGTGAGGGGCTAACTGGTAGAGCATCTCTGATCAAGCAGGTGTTATCTATATCTCCTGGGAATTAGGCAAAGGAATCAGCATTGGATTAAATGAATCTAGTTGGCTAGCCTTTTAACTTTTAAGAATTTGGTGAAAAGTAAACTAACTTGATATTGTATAATAAACTAATTTGATATTGTATAATATAATTAAAACTAATTATATCCGAGGGGGGGGGGATATTGGAATCTGCATAAGTCAGTTTGTCAATATGAACTGCAGCTTAAAACCAGTCTGACATTAAATCTAAAAAAAAAAATCAAGTATTTTTTTTTTTGAATGTTTTATTAGGTCACCTGAGTCACTCAGGTGACCTATTGCTATCTGTTTTCGTCCGTCGTCGTCCGTCGTGTGTTAACATTTGAACATTTTCAGCTTCTTCTCTGAAACCGCTGAACCAATTTCAGCCAATTTTTGCATATGGCATCTATGTGTGAAGGGGAACAAAATTTGTGAATTTCATGGTCCCTGCCCCCCTGGGGCCTGAGGGGTGGGGCTAAAACCATCAAAATTAATGCAATCTTTAAAAATCTTCTTCTTTACTCCTGGACATCAAGCAGTCAAACTGATGACATGATTGTAATAAGCATTGAGCCCTCTACCTAAATTGTGAAATTCATGGCCCCAGGGTCAGGGGTTCTGGTGCTAGGGCGGGGCTATATAGATCATATAGTGAAAGTGCATTATTTCTTTGAAAATCTTCTTCTCTCCTCCTGGGTATTATTGAAACAAATTGAATACTGTATAGGGGATTAATTTCACGGGTTGTAATTTTCACGTTTTTCTCTCCTCGAACACGATCGCGGTTTGTTGAATTCGCGGAATCAGTATATAATAAAAGTTACCTCCCTTGTCTTTATCCGTGTAATCCATAGTATACCTAGAACGACATTAATCAGCGTTCACGAACAACAGGGTAGGTTTATATAAAATGATTAGATTTAGTAGTTAATTGATGATTAATAAAAACAACTGCCGTTATTAAGTTTTTTTTTACTATAAACGTCAAATGAATTTCCTATATGCTTTTACGATGAGTGCATATGTACAGTACCAACCAGACCCAACCTGACACCTAAGCAGTCCCAGAAAGCAGTCCCCGGGACTGCTTTGGGACCGCTCTGGGACTGCTGTGGGACTGCTCTGGGACCGCTGTGGGACTGCTCTGGGACTGCTGTGGGACTGCTCTGGGACTGCTCTAGAAAGCAGACCCAGCAGTCCCAGCAGTCCCTGGGACTGCTTTCTGGGACTGCTTTGTTCACTCATGCATGAAAAAGGTTCTGAGTGACATGATAGCTCCGCCCCTTGTGTATTCTGAATATGCAGGCTCCCTGTTGTTGTTTTGTTTACTTTCAGCAGAGAGGTGTTATAGATAAAGAATTAAAAAAAAACCCAAGGATTTTTTACAACATTTTAATAAGTAGAGATAGATATACATGTAATTACTAAATGTCTTCAGGGGCTGTAAATTTACACAATTGTAGTCTAGAATTAATTTTAAAAAATGAAAGTAGTTAAAAGGGATGTCAGGAGATGACTTTTATCCTTTAAATTAAACTTTAATACAGGTGTTTGAATAATTTTTATATATCTAGGCCTATTAAGTTAATTAATGCTAATTAAAACTTTAATACAGATGTTTGAAAAAAAATATAGAGGCCTATTTAATTAATTAATGCTGTCAAGTTACGGAATGTACTCAAAGTTTGCATTAGCACTATTTAAAAAAAAAACAAACAAACTTGTCATTACAATAAGACATTCAGAGGGACGTACTGTACTGGATTTTTTTTAAATTGAAAAAGCTAAAACCATATGCATACTAAAAAAGAGCATTCCATGCTATTTTTTACCGCCCTCAAATAAAACCTAATAATTTATTAAATGACCATGAAATAAAATTATTCTACCATTCTTCAGTCATTTAAACAATTATATTTGTGAACAATTATTGAGGGATTTATCTATGAATTTGTTTTTGATTTATAAACAAGTTATTAAAAGAGTAAATTTATAAACATTTTAAAATATTGGGAATTGTGACTTATTTCATATTTGTTTAGTTTGTGTTTTCCTGGCCGATTAATAAAAAGCAATACAAATGTATAAAATGGTGTCAACACCTGAGGTTTCAATCGCCTTCGGGCATGATTAGCAGAAAGTCAATGCATGTTATTTGGGTATCAGTGTTACACATCACTGAACATGCTGGTCAACAATGACACTAATTTCAATCTATGTACTGCAAATAATCTTCGTTTCAATAAATGTGTATAAATTTATTTCGGGATTAATTAATTTTGAACATAATCTGAGGGTTCCATTCGCGTGATTTACACATGTACACTCAAACGTTTATATGCATGTGTAATAAAAGTATTATTGTTTTCTGTTACATAGATAATCTAACGATAATTAAATTGGCAAGTCAGTGAAAATAATCGTGACTGAAATATAATACACAAAGAATTTTTCAAAAGCTCCAGTACTTAAGAAAACTGCATTCAGAGTATAGTATGGAAATCGGCCTTGCTCTATAATTATAAGGCCTATTTAAAGCTAGTTTTGATAGAAAATAAAAAAAAAACTCAAGTTTAATTTTCTATATAAAAAAATAAATAAATAAATATGGAAACCAATATCAATCACAGTAATTTAGAAATTGATTTATTTTGGTGAAAAATTAATATACCACAAAACTGTGTTTAAATATTCATGTTATTAGTAGGTGTGAACGTCTTTTTTGTTCGTTATCTATTATTTGTTTCTATATGCGTAGTGTGATTTTCTTAACAGTTCAAAAATGACTGTTGCATGAGAATTGATACTGCTCAGAAAGAAATGGATCATCAATTTCAACTGCCTTTTATAGTTACATTGTTTATTGGTAATCTCATTTCTGAGTAAGCTCCGCCCATTAAATTAATTAACCCCGCCCACTGGGACTGCTTTCTGGGACTGCTGGGACTGCTTTCTGGGACCGCTGGGACTGCTCTGGGACCGCTGTGGGACTGCTCTGGGACCGCTGTGGGACTGCTCTGGGACTGCTTTAGCAGTCCCAGAGCAGTCCCAGAAAGCAGTCCCCGGGACTGCTCTGGGACTGCTTTGTGTCAGGTTGGGTGTGGTTGGTACTGTACAGGTATAGCACATCGCACCGAAAAAAAAACAATGGATGCTAATAAAAGTATTAATGTATATACATAATAATATCCTTCCATATCTTCAGCAAGGTCGATAGTTATTCGAATGATATTTTTTTTAAACCAAAATTTCCATAAAAACTAATACGCATAATGCTAATGTAGGTAACAAATACAGGTGGTAACGTTACGCACGGGTAATCAAAACCAATGACCCATGTGTTTTGATTGATGCAGCATGTATATATTAAAACGGCTTTTTAACAATAAATACAGGTTATTAGCTGCTTATTTAAATTAAAGTAAAGCGTGATAATTAAGATAATTGAATGATAAGTACTACTCGTAATTACTGAAATGACCATGTATTGTACGTATATATACCTATCTTAGTCTATTCTCGAATTTCCAAATAAAACATTGAGGTTCAATATTTAAAACTTATTCACTGTTTCTTGAATTCACGGATTGATTAACACCGTGAATATAGCGAATATTAACACCCCGAGTTATTTTCCCCCTATACAGTACATAGTTATGATAAGCAAGGGTGACTCTACCAAAATTGTGAAATTCATGGCCCCTGGGTCAGGGGTTCTGATGCTAGGGTGGGGCTATATAGATCGTATAGTGAAAGTGCATTATTTCTTTGAAAATCTTCTTCTCTACTCCTGGGTATTATTTAAACAAATTAGATACAGAGTTATGATCAGCAAGGGTGACTCTACCAAAATTGTGAAATTCATGGCCCCAGGGTCAGGGGTTCTGGTGCTTGGGGGGGGGGGGGGGGGTATATAGATCATATAGTGAAAGTGCATTATTTCTTTAAAAATCTTCTTCTCTACTCCTTGGTATTATTGAAACAAATTGAATACATAGTTATGATAAGCAAGAGTGACTCTACCAAAATTGTGAATTTCATGGCCCCTGGGTCAGGGGTTCTGGTGCTAGGGTGGGGCTATATAGATCATATAGTGAAAGTGCATTATTTCTTTGAAAATCTTTTTCTCTACTCCTGGGTATTATTTAAACAAATTAGATACAGAGTTATGATCAGCAGGGGTGACTCTACCAAAATTGTGAAATTCATGGCCCCAGGGTCAGGGGTTCTGGTGCTGGGGGGGGAGTATGTAGATCATATAGTGAAAGTGCATTATTTCTTTAAAAATCTTCTCCTCTACTCCTTGGTATTATTGAAACAAATTAAATACATAGTTATGATAAGCAAGAGTGACTCTACCAAAATTGTGAAATTCATGGCCCCAGGGTAAGGGGTTCTGGTGCTGGGGGGGTGGGGGGCTATATAGATCATATAGTGAAAGTGCATTATTTCTTTGAAAATCTTTTTCTCTACTCCTGGGTATTATTTAAACAAATTAAATACATAGTTATGTTAAGCAAGAGCGACTCTACCAAAATTGTGAATTTCATGGCCCCTGGGTCAGGGGTTCTGATGTTAGGGCAGGGCTCTATTTATTATATAGTGAAAATGCATTAATGCTTTAAAAATCTTCTTCTCTGCTTCTGGGTATTATTTAAACAAACTAAGTACATTGTTATGATAAGCAAGGACACCTCTTCCAAAATTGTGAAATTCATGGCTTCAGGGACAGGGGTTCTGGTGCTAGGGTGGGGCTATATAGCTCCTACAGTGAAGGTGAATTATTTCTTTGAAAATCTTCTTCTCTGCCCCTGGGTACTATTTAAACAAACTAAGTACATTGTTATGATACGCAAGGATGCCTCTTCTAAAATTGTGAATTTCATGGCCCCAGGGTCAAGGGTTCTGGTCAAAAGGGGGGGGGGGGGCTCTATTGATTATATAGTGAAAAATCAAAATTTCTTTGAAAATATTCTTTTCTGCTTCTGGTTAAAAAGCAAAGAAGCTTAGTATATAGTTATGATGAGCAAGAGTGCTTCTTCCAGAGTAGTGAATTGCATGACCTCTGGGTCAAATGTGCTGGTATAAGGGTGGGGCTGTTGATAATGTAGTGAAAATGCATTAATTCTATTAAATAATCCTGTCTGCTCCTTAATGTTAAGCAGTTAAACAAAGTGATTACTTATGATGAGCAAACTTGAAACTTCTGGTCCCAGGGTGAGAGGCTCTGGTGTTTCTCGGTGGTGAAGGGGGGGGGGGGGGGGCTCTATTGATAATATAGTGAATCTGTAGTGAAAATGCATTATTTCTTTAAAAATCTTCTCTGCACTTGGGCATATCAGAGGCAAAAAGTGTAAAAGTTGTAATAAGGAAGAGTATTTTTACCAGATTTTTGAACATCTGGACCATTTGGTCAAGTGTTCTGGTCCTAGCCAGGGCTCAATTAATTTGCATTCTACTGAGAGGAGTTATTCCCCTTTGCCATTTACTTTTGATAATTAGTCACTGTAAATAATGTACTTGAAAAATTAATAGAATAAGAGAATTATGCAAGAATTTTTATTGTATAATGCAAAAAGTATTTTCATAGTTTTAATGATCATGTGGACTTGTAAGTAATAGATAAATAAAAATGAGACAAAAATAACTTGTCTTATTAAATTTCATCAAAGACCAAGAGAGGCCATTGTAAGAGATAACAACTGTCAACAAGGAATTAAAATAGTACAAAAGCACTGATAGTTTGTTAATATACTGTATGGTGATAGTGATAAATGGGGAACAGATTAGAACCTAATTTATGAACTGTTAATGAATAGTAGACTAATTATTTTGTTGATCCTGATCTCCCTATTTTTCTTGCTTTTGGGCAACAAAGCTTCACCTTTCATTTCATTTTAATACTCTATGGATCCTCTAAATTGTTGTATTGTACTCAGGTGACCGTTAAGGCCCTTGGGCCTCTTGTCATGGTAGATAGTTCCTACAAATCTAAGAGTCATGCAGTAACCTTATTAAAAATATTGCATCAAGATTACAAGTTTTTGTTTCTTTTTATAAATCTTTGTAACAAGTTAAAAAAAATTCTGTTTTCAACGGAATGACATAAATATGCATATTTATTACAATACACACTATTAAAGCAGACAGTGCAGATCCATTCATCCTTTGGGAGTAATGAATGGACATGCATCCAGTTTAAGATTATAATTAATGAGTTCAATGTATAGGAAGGCTAGCTGTCTCAATCATTTCTGTTAGAGCATCTCTGATGAAGCAGCTCTTATCTGTATCCTTTGAGAATAAGACAGAAAATCTGCTTGTCAGTTTATAGCATATGTCATTTGATGGCCAGCCTTTTATTTTCAAAATTAATTTGGTATAGATTAAATTGTTAAGACTATTTTGAAATTGTTTAATATGATATTTTTTTTTTTTTTTTGAAAATATCAAATAAATATGAAAGATGGGGGGGGGGGGGGGGGGGGAGAGGGCTGCAGATGGGCATTTGTCAAGGTCTAACAGAACCAGTTGAGAAATTTATTATAGTTAGTGCCTGCACTACAGGAAATGTATAAACATCAAATATATTATAAGGAATGGAAAAATCATGGAAATCTTTGAATTAAGGTTGACATTATTTTCTTGCACCCTAAACTGTTTATGATACATGTAACTGAACAATATTTGACGGGCGTATCATGCTGTGGCGGGGCAGTTTATTTTTTTATTTTTTCCCTCAGTTTCCCCAATTTCATCTGTAGAACTTTTTATGATAACATATAGGGACATATGTATGAAATATATGTATAAGTAATGACCATGAGTCGGTGGTTTTAACCTTTGTAAATATTTCCTTTTCTATACATGTATACAAGCATTTCACTTTTGCATTGTTTGTGCATTTTTACATGTAGTTACGTATTTTGTACACTGTTCATTAATTACTGTAAAGTGGAAATAAAGTATGAATGAATGAATGAATTAGAACTTGTTTGTGTTGTGTATCAGATTAGAAATGTTGCAACAATTCCAGTATGTAATTCTAAGAAGCTAATATGTTGTCTTTATTATGCAGTTGGCTCCAGATCCAAAGGAACTATTGGCCTTGCTTGTGGGCAGTGTTGTGGAATGTAAGTCTGAAAGGAATTGATTTTAAACAATTTTTATTAAAATGACTTTAAATGTTTCAAGTTGTTCATTCTACACAAAACTCTACTGATATTTTTTATGTAAATATGATATATTGTATTTACATAGTTAATGCATTTTCCAGTTATGCACAAATTGGAAGTAATAATTGCTAATGCCTTCCTGACTATGAGGATGATGATTAAGGGATCTATCACCCTGTCTACCACAAAGGAAGTAGTCGCCGCGAGGCGGACAGAAAACAAGGCACGGATGGAGGAGGCCAAGGTAACAACAATGTCTCTGAGGAAGTGTTTGATATGAATTACTTACTGTATACAGAAACAACAGAGTCACTGTGGGAGTGTTTGATATGAATTACCTACTGTATACAGAAACAACAGAGTCACTGGGGGAGTGTTTGATATGAATTACTTACTGTATACAGAAACATCAGAGTCACTGGGGGAGTGTTTGATATGAATTACTTACTGTATACAGAAACATCAGAGTCACTGGGGGAGTGTTTGATATGAATTACTTACTGTATACAGAAACATCAGAGTCACTGGGGGAGTGTTTGATATGAATTACTTATTGTATACAGACACAACAGAGTCACTGGGGGAGTGTTTGATATGAATTGCTTACTGTATACAGAAACAACAAAGTCACTGGGGGAGTGTTTGATATGAATTACTTACTGTATACAGACACAACAAAGTCACTGGGGGAGTGTTTGATATGAATTACTAACTGTATACAGAAACAACAAAGTCACTGGGGGAGTGTTTGATATGAATTACTAACTGTACACAGACACAACAAAGTCACTGGGGGAGTTTTTGATATGAATTACTTACTGTATACAGAAACATCAGAGTCACTGGGGAAGTGTTTGATATGAATTACTTACTGTATACAGAAACAACAAAGTCACTGGGGGAGTGTTTGATATGAATTACTAACTGTATACAGGCACAACAAAGTCACTGGGGGAGTGTTTGATATGAATTACTTACTGTATACAGACACAACAAAGTCACTGGGGGAGTGTTTGATATGAATCACTAACTGTATACAGAAACAACAAAGTCACTGGGGGAGTGTTTGATATGAATTACTTACTGTATACAGAAACAACAAAGTCACTGGGGGAGTGTTTGATATGAATTGCTTACTGTATACAGGCACAACAAAGTCACTGGGGGAGTGTTTGATATGAATTACTTACTGTATACAGACACAACAAAGTCACTGGGGGAGTGTTTGATATGAATCACTAACTGTATACAGAAACAACAAAGTCACTGGGGGAGTGTTTGATATGAATTACTAACTGTATACAGAAACAACAAAGTCACTGGGGGAGTGTTTGATATGAATTGCTTACTGTATACAGAAACAACAAAGTCACTGGGGGAGTGTTTGATATGAATTACTTACTGTATACAGAAACAACAAAGTCACTTGGGGAGTGTTTGATATGAATTACTAACTGTATACAGAAACAACAGAGTCACTGGGGGAGTGTTTGATATGAATTGCTTACTGTATACAGAAACAACAAAGTCACTGGGGGAGTGTTTGATATGAATTACTAACTGTATACAGAAACAACAAAGTCTCTGAGAAAGTGTTTGATATTAATTACTTACTGTATACAGAAACAACAGAGTCACTGGGGGAGTGTTTGATATTAATTACTTACTGTATACAGAAACAACAAAGTCACTTGGGGAGTGTTTGATATGAATTACTAACTGTATACAGAAACAACAAAGTCACTGGGGGAGTGTTTGATATGAATTACTTACTGTATACAGAAACAACAAAGTCACTGGGGGAGTGTTTGATATGAATTACTAACTGTATACAGAAACAACAAAGTCTCTGAGAAAGTGTTTGATATGAATTACTTACTGTATACAGAACTTTTTTTGTACACTGTGAATCTAAGTGTGTGTTGAAGATCAATTAATTGATTTGATATCATATTCTGTAGAAACATTGTAAGCATGTTTTGTTGTACTTCTTAATGTTTTAGATATTTTTGTTGATAAATGGAATTAAAAACCTTTATATTTTCAGAAAACTATGAGGCAAATTGATTTTTCAAAAACAGAGACGAAGAAGCTTGCACTTCGACTCAAAATGGCCAAAGAAAAGCTGATTAAGTTTGAAGAACTTACAGAGAGACAAGAAGTCCATGTAAGTTATTTAAAAAACTTCACATGCAGAATTAAAGTGATGGAGACTAAGAGTATGTTAGAATTTACAAAAGGGCAAAACTCTGTATACTGTATGTACTTAAAAAAGCGGGCTTCATATTTTGCGGTTTTGATGCGACAACAATGCGCTACTTCATGAATACAATTACTTAATAAATCATTTATAAATACATTATACATTGTGGATGTATATAGCACTAATTCAGGATTACGCCAACCACTCAATACCAAGTGATTGCGCTAAATTTTGAATACATCAATTTATGTACACATACAGTATTCTAGACTTGTATTGAAATTATTGAATCTCCAGAGATGCACAAATAATAAAAATAAATTTAATAAAACTTCAACAAAATTTAAAAACAAATAATTACTGGTAAATTAAATTTGTAGCTGTTTGTTTGTTGTACCTGTGATGTCTTACTTAAATAAGTTACTACATGTGTACTTTACTTAGTACTGTCAGAGAACAACATAACTCACATGTTCCAATGCACGGACTTCTTGTATTTTATTCCACACTTCCGGTTATATTACATATTCTACAAGCCAAACATGTACATGTACATATACAACAATTCCAGATTACTATTAATACATATGGATACTACATTACCGAATAAGTGGAATTTTTAGCAAGATGCAAATTTAGCGATTTATCCCCCCAAAATTGGTATATATTTTTAGGGAGAAGTAATTTTAGCAATTTTATAATTTTAAGAAAGATATCTATAACAACCAATAGATATTATTAGCATTATTTTATTATCATATTTGAATTAGCGATACCTGTATTCAAATTTTAGCAATCTCAAAACCCTCGCTAATAATGCCAAATTTGAATCCTCTCTAAAAATTCTGCTCATACGGTATTTTGAACTTGGTTAATGATGTCTGTGAACTAGATGAAATCAGATTGACAATAATATTTTCTTCATCCTTTTTTTTTTAATTCAGTACTGTTAAATTCCCTTTTTTTAGGATAGAAAATATCTTGCCCTGTTAGACAGATATAGACGAGTGTGGAAAATGTACAACAACCTAAATAAAGATATGACTATGTTGTAAGTATTAACCTCAACTGTATCTTCAATTCTAAGAAATTGAAGGTTAAATTAAATTATATTTCTCTGTTGAAAATATAATTTTTCATGTATGTATGTTTATTCTGTACATTTGATGGTGTATTATTTTTAATTTAAATCTGCAGAACTCATCTCCCTCCTTTTTAAAACATCCGTAGCAGAATTTTTTTTTTTTTTGATAAATCAATGGGGTTTCTTCAAAGCATTTTAATGCATCAAAATATCTTTTAACAACAGCATTTTATAATGCATTTTATAATGTCAACTGTCGTGTACAAGTACCTGCTAAATATGAAGCTGTTCTTGTGCTGATGAGGCTAACTCCTGTGCAGAGTTGTTATTCCTTCTCAGACACCTCTGCAATGAGCTCACATCATTATTTTATAATTGACATGAAGTAAAAAGAATAATATTCCAAGGGTCAATTCAAATTAAAGTTATATTTTTAGCTAAACTATGCAAATATTCATCTTAAAAGACAAACAAATAATCATAATGAATTATAATTGTGTTAATCGTAGTGATATTAGATAGGTTGAGATCTTAAACTTGTACGCGTACTTGTATGTGTACATGTACTTAGACGTACACATATGCATTTTTGTAATTTGTCTGTTTAGATTAAAATGACATATAACATGAATGTGCACATTGCAATTTGTGTCTCTGTTTCAACCATTTAGTAGTTTTGTGCCAACAATTTGACTTAATGAATAAAACATGGTTAAAATAAATGCTAGCTCATGAAACTAAATATCCTAGATAATGTTCAACAATCCCATTTTCACACATAAATTGACTAATTTTTATTATACAAGCTACAAGTTTCCACTTGCATGTAGATGCCACTCTACAAGTTGTAGGAACGCATATAAAACTTGTCATCACTAAAACTAATACTGTAAAGCGGGAGGAATTTAGGAAATTCCCCTACTAGACTTACCCGTACACATACATATGTAAGATCTCAACCTCTCTTAGCAAGCCAATGACCGGTGAATTTACGAGCCAATGGTAAAGAGTTCTCTTCCTTTCGATATCTGTCAGTGAATTTAATTGTTTTGTAAATTTTTCAGCCTTTGTATAGTAAGTAAAAGACTGCACTGCTAACACATTGCTTATAAGCTTGTTATAGATTGTGATGGGCATCTCTTGTGTGTTATGCATGAACTTTTTCTTTTTAACTCTAAATCTTTCTTAAATATAGTCAGTAAATTTTCTCACTTTGAAGGATATGATTTAGTTAAGTGGAAATTTGATTGATTCCTGACATTCATACACATTAAGGTATCAAACATTAACAAGCTTTTCATAAAAAGATTTCATGAATATGATTATTAAAACACTCTAAGTAATTAAACAGTGTCTCTCCCATTCCAAAGAGTGGGGACACTTGCTGGATGTTTATGCTTTTGTGTCTCATGACACCAGTTTTTAACCCTATTGATACAAGAATGCATTTCTGTAAGTACTGATTGGTCTGCTAGTGTATACAGGGTTATTTTTGCCCATTCACACTTGCAAGCAATTTTGCCCCAATTTAAATTCGCCTAGTCACAGTGTTGTTTAAGAAATTATACTGTGTTCTTTGAATTCACCCCGTTTTAAATTCGCCCACATGTGAGAAGGGTGATAGGGGCAAAAATAAAACGGGGGCGAAAATTTCCCTGTATACAGTATATGGTTATGATTTGTTGTGATTCTAGAGATATCAGGACTGCCAAATAGTTGTTTATTTAACATACAGTAACATGTTCTCAAAATACAGTTGAACTTCGTTATCTCGAATGTCGATATCTCCAATGCCATGGATATGTCAAAGTAAGTTGGAAGTCCCAGCTGTCATATCTTCACATTTTGCATCAACAACCACAATGAAGTTTACTATATCATGGAACCAAAACTGACATATATATATAATTCTGGATTACAGATAACATACATGACAATAACCAAGTTTTCTTTACACAATTTAAACTCAATATGTCTAAGCTACGGATATCTCATTTTTTTTCTCTCAGTCCCATCAAATTCCAGATAATGTGGTTTGATTATTGATGCAAATTACAGCTCGAGTCACCAAATACATATTGAAATCTGAAGTCATTTAACCTTTTTAAATTCTTGTGTACTAATATGTATACATCACTTATTAATGTCTTATATGAAATTTTAATATTTGTTTAAATATTCTAACCATGGTAAAGTGTTAAGAGTACCTTATATAGGTCATGTTTGAGGGATAAATGCAGAAATTGTATTTTAATTTTCATCAGCGTAATCATGAATATTTTTAGTTATTTACTGTTTTTAGGATATTAAGTGTAATCAGCAGAGATTAAGAAAGACATTTCATGAAATATTTAATGATCTGTGAGAGATAATATATACTTATGTACTTATATAGACAAGCAGATCTCCAGGAAGCTGTCGATGAGAAAGCAAAAGAGAGGGAGGATCTTGTTGTGTCACAGATAAAAATGGAACTCAGGAATGTAAGTAGAAATGTGGGAGAGAATATAAGCTAAAATGATCTTTAGAAATTGATTTGTATTTTATGTACATTGTGACATTTTTGTGGTTTGCAGAGGATAAACGTCCATGATAAAGAATTGGAAATAAGTGTGAAGGACCAAAAGAAAAACATCAGGATGTTGGAGGAGGCTTATGAAAAGAACAAGATATCCAAAAACTTGTATTATGTAAGGGTCTCTTGATTCAAGTCCTGTGATCTGTTATATATATAGGTTCCATAATCAGTGCAAGTTAAATACTGTTTTTTCTCAAATCAAATTCCTTATCTTTTTTTATTTTTGAGAGACACGAGTTACACATTCTTTAAATGTAAAGTCGTAGAAATGGACAGCTAATATTTAATATTTATTTATCCCCAGGTAGTCCTGTCGTTACTGGAGAGGTCACTAGACATCCCCAGAAGGAGGCTGCGTTACATGATGGAGCAATACATTGCCTTTAAATCTGTAAAAGAAACTAGAGGTATTGTGTATGTTAATACAGTAAAACATGGTTGCAGTGATCTTGCCAATAATGAATTTATGCTTAAAGTGAAGTGATTTTCACAAATGTATCATTAACTTATTACCTGACCAGTCAGAGATTCTAGTTAGCTTTTTTGATCAGTTTGTCCATCATATGTTTGTGCATGCCTATATGTACTTATACATGTAATTTTGACATTTCCGTTTTACCCTGAATGGTAGAGCTTCAAATAACTTGCCTTAAAGCATTTTGGGAGAAGCTGATTAGGTAAATGGTTCAAATGAAGAGCTTTGCCCTACAGCAAGGAGAAAAGGAAGAAAAATTGCAAATTTTTACACAAGCTCTTTCATTTAGAGGTCTTCCCCCCCCCCCCCCCCCAAAGAGTTTTTCAGAGGTTTTGTTCCTTATGTATTACAGGGTGAAGTTCTTCAAATTATACCCCTGGGGTTTCAATAGGGTCACAGTAAGAGTTTCAATTTTTATCTCACCTGAGCTGAAAGCTCATGTGAGCTTTTCTGATCAACCATTGTCTCATCTCAACTTCTCCACTGAGAGAAGCAAAGCATTCTTGGGTAAAGGGGATTCCGAAATGTTCAAATAAAGGGCCAAGCCTGCTCCATAGGGGAGATGATCAAAAATAGGGTGGGTCATTAAAATATCTCCACCGGGCCAGGAAAGGCAAAACTTATGTGGAAGCTTCCTGAGGAAATGTAAATTCTGAATTGCTCAAATTATGACCCTTGTGGATAAGATGGGGCACAATTGGGGATGAAAGTTTTACATTGAAATATTTAAGAAAAATCTTAAAAGATGTTTTTCTCTAGAACCACTGGGCCTGAAAAGATGAAACTTATGTGAAAGATTTTTTGAGGAAGTGTAAATTCTAATTTGTCCAAATCATGACCACCAGTGCTAAGGTGGGGCCACAATAAAGGATGAATGTTTTACATAGGATTGTGTTAGAAAAATCTTTAAAAATCTTCTTCTCAATAATGACTGGACTAGAAAAGGTGAAACTTATCTTCCTGAGAAGTGTAGATTCTAAATTCTTCAAATCATGGAGGGTAGGGTGAAGCCACAATAAAGGATCAAAGTTATGAATATACCTATATATATGAAAAAATCTTTTAAAATCTTCTTCTGAGGAAGCACTAAACTAGAAAAAGTTGAAAGTAATGTGAGAGCATCTAGACATAATGTAAATTCTAAATTGTTCAAATCATGGACCCAGGGGGTTGGGTAGAGCCACAATAAGGAATTAAATTTTTACATTGAAATATAAGAATTTTTTCTCTTTTAGAAAATGTAAAGAAACACAATAAAACAATTAATATGCAAACATTCCCAAGTTGTGTAGATTTGATTTTTTTTTAAAATGATGGATCCCCAGTTAGAAGTGTCTAAAATATTAAACACAACATACATAACATTACATAATGCATGTGTACAGGCAAAGAATTTTCTTCTCCATAAATGACAAGGCCATGGTAATCCTATTGACCTTGAAGAATTCCCTTTGTGTGGATACAGAGATCCCTTAGAGTTAGATTGAGGCCATAATATGGGAACCATAATTTTTCAAGGGAATACAAAAATCTTTTTAAAATATTCTGAAGAACAGCAGGGCTAAAGTAAATCAGATTAGCAATGTGGCCCATGGGCCTTTTGTTATCAGTGTCTTCAGTGCATTAATTTGATTTATATTTTATATATTTATTCTGAGGTAGTATATATTTTAGTCTCTCTTCCTGCTCAAATCATGAACCTTAATATAGTCATGAATAGACCTCATCAAAACTCAATGATTGTACATATATACATGTATTAGGAATGTCTTTATATATAATGTTTAGCAGGTTGTAATGAGTCAAATTGAAATGCAGATTGATGTAGATTTGCAAGAAAATGCATTTTAAAAAATCTACGAGAACAGTGAAGCTATGCATTGTCCACTTGATATGAAAATATCCCATTGAAGGTAGATTCAAATTTTGTGTAAGGTATGACCTACTAGTGTACATGTATGAGCCTAAAATGGGGCCACAATATGACTTCAAAGTTTCCTATACATACAATTAATCAAGAAAATTATTTTAAGATGTCCTAGATATTTTTTGGAAGAATAAGGATGCCTTCCTACAGAAGAGCAATTATTCAAATTGAAATACAAGCATGAAAGGTGGTCCAGATTCCATATTGTTCAAATTATGGCCCCTAGAGAGCACCATAGGCATATATCCCTTACTACCCAAACTCCGTCACCATAAGCGGAAAACATGCCAGGTTACTCTCTGTATTATTTTTTTTATTTGTTCCTTGTTTGCTACACTTAGTAATAAACTTAAACATTGTTTTCAGAACTATTTTTAAAAAAATCAGTTATTGGGCTTATGCAGAACTACTATAAATAGAATGCTTATCACATCCGTGTACATTACATCCACTGAACCCTAACTCCGTCACCAGGGCCCTCTACAATATGTCAATGTACTAATGAGAAATTTTTTTCAGTTAGGTTTTTTTCCCTTTCATCTTAAACTTGTAAACATAGAAAATTAGATTTAAAGATTTAAAAGAGATTTACATTGTGTTTTAGGAAAAGTATCAACAACAGTAACTAACGTTGATATAAAGTAATTTATGTGTAATAATGTCACACTACATTATCTCCAACGTGTAGCATATTAGGGCAAATTGAGACGAAAAATAATATATTTTTAGCCGTATTCAATATGGAATGTCATATTAAGCCTTCGGCAAAGACCTTCATAGATATGAGTGACATGTAAAAATGAGCATATTGCGATATACATGTAGATTTCCTTAAGAATTAAGCTACATATATAATTTGTCAAATATTAAAATACAAGCATGTGTTTGCTTTCATAGATATGGCCTTTGACTTACTTGATAGTGACTACAAACAATCATTACTATTTATTTGAAAGATAGCATTGACACAGGTGAGCATAATAGCCCACAGACCTCTTTTTCTTTTAGCTCGTGTTAAGGAGATATTGAAAGGTGAGGATCTAAGCACACACACGAGGAAGGACATGGAGCAGTATGTCAAGAGAATCGATGAGAAACTGACAAAAAGTATGAATACCTGGCACACAAACATGGACTTTCTTCATCAGGAGAGAAGGCATCTATTCAAATCCATTTGGAAAATGTATGTTTTAGGTTTCTTATTTCAGTAATTTAAACTGTACACTTAAACTTCAACAATATGGTGCCTTTGCTATTTGGAAATTTATACTGTAGTACTTTATAAGATATTTTTAATAAATTTTCTTTCTATATAAAGGTTTGGAGAAGTGTTTGCAGAGTCTGGGTTGCTACTTGTTCATCCTCTACTGAATCAAGTTGCATATGACAGAACAGAGGTGTACAGCAAGATAGCAGCAACTGTCAAAAGAAAGACGCTCAAAAAACTGTGTTTAAAGGGTCATAAGCGAGTCTCTGCATTCCTACATCTTCCTACATTTGTCGAGGGCTCGAGCGTGCTGTCCAACATGACAGACCAGCAGTCCCTGTGGAATGCTCAGGTGAGTCAATAAACCTGGCTGTTAAGGGAGATAGCATTTCTGAAAAAAAAAATGCAGGGATAAATCCATGAATACTGACTTTGGCATTTGTAACAGCTTTGGCGTTATGAATTCCAAAAGATACACATTTTCAAGGTGATTTTAGGATTCTAGTAATGTTTTCTTTATAAGTCTAAGGTTTATTGTATTTAGATATATAAAAATGTTTCTACTTCCAGTTTTCTTGTGGTGATGATGCTACAAATACCCCCATAGCTGTCTCCCCACATTTACTGAATTATGACATCAATAAAGAACGCATCCAAGCCAAAAGGTAACTGCCAATGACAAGTAAATACAATATCTAAAATTATAATGTGTGAACAAATTCATATTCTTCTTAATGTTATGTATTTAAAACTTGTATTTTAGGAGTTTAGAATTCAGCTCGGACAATGGTTATAATCGGAAACCACTACACCTTCCGATGTCGAGAAATTACTTCATTTCAAAGAAACAGGAATGTGTGTCTGTCTAACAACCAGGACCTCATCATTTCATTATACAACATCTTCCTGTGGGGGTCCTTGGATCCATTTAACTGTACACAATATTTATTTTCTAGGAATAACAATATCAATACAATGGAATTGCAAGATAAATTAAAAAATTTTCAAACATAAATAAATTCATTAAATATATTTGTTGTTAGATTTTATGTCTTTATAAGAAGGTGCCAGTATTATGTATGTTTTAGGATTGGTGGACAAATCTGATGGATTATGACACTTGTAGTATACAGTTTCAATTTATGTAACCTTAAAGTTTATTTGAACAATTAAGGTTTATAACAACAATTGCTCACATGCCTGTTTTGAGCATGATGGAGAGGGGAATGTCTAAAATGTAGGATAAAAAAAGAGCAGTCTTATATGACTTTTAAGTTATTTACTAGAGGCATTGATGTTTTCTCAAATTCATTCACAAAGTATTGAATTCAAAAGAAATTAAGTTTTATTCTTCAAGAAGTTGCACACATAAAGAACTCAGTGATGATTCTGTTCTGATATTTAGCGGAATTCTGCTAAATAATCTGAATCCAAGAATCCGATATTTATGAGTGTTTTCCGATATTTCAGTACTTCCTATTTTTGCAGATATCCATTTCAGTTTTTATCCGGGTATAAATTTCAAGTTGTTTAGTCCGTATTTTGATCTAGTCTGTATCATCCAGACGTTTGCTTTTATCTCCAAGTAAGGTAACCTTAACGTAGGGATGAGTCAGACTTCCTTACAATATTCAGCCAGTTCTGGATGTAAAAGTTGTTTGAACAAACTGTCACACTTCAATTTTTGTCACTCATTTAAACCTTTTCTGGGCTTTCTAAAGCCCATATTTCGTCAGCTTTTCCACCACCAAACTATTTCAGATATTTTGGCCAATTCACAGAATCATCACTGAGAAATAAAGAGGTAGCACTATCTAGAGCAAAGGAAAACACTGCATTACATGTATATACAAATCGTGTTAGGTTGATAAAAGTTGTACACGTAAGGAACTAAAGAGGTAGCACCATATAGAGCAAACAAATCATGTTAGGTTAATTAAAATTGTACACATTAGGAACTAAAGAGGCAGCATCATAGAGCAATGTCTATACAAACTGTGTTAATAAAAATCTCAGGCACCATCACATTAGTTCAAGTACTGTGCATTTATCATTTTATTCATTAAATAAGGGAATAACTCTATTTGAGTTACTCAGGTGACCCATTGCAGTCTGTTTTTGTCCGTCAGCATGTGTCGTTCGTAAACTTTTGAACATATCAGCTTCTTCTCTAGAACTGCTGAACCAATGTCAATAAATTTTGATATATAGCATCTTTGGACCAAAGGGGACAAAAATTATGAATTTCATCCCCCCCCCCTTTGGGGTCTGAGGAGTGGGACAAAAACCATAAAAATTAATGCAATTTTCAAAAATCTTCTTCTCTACTCCTAGACATCAAGCAGTCAAATTGTTTGTCATGATTATAACATACAATGCATCCTTTACCTAAATTGTGAAATTCATGGCCCCAGGGTCAGGGGTTCAGGAGTTAGGGTGGGGCTCTATTGGTCACATAGTGAAATTGCATATATATTCTTTAAAATAGCTTCTTCTCTCCTATGTACGAGGGTTGTTCGAAGAGTTCGTGGACAATGTCAATCCTCGTTATACTACTTTCAAGAAATTTATTGTAGGCACATTATCACATGTAAAAATATTTATTTTGTTGATGTGTGAAGTTTCATTCCATTCGAGTGAATAGAAATCAATTTACTTTATTTTAAAATCAACATGTTTGATAACCCCGGAGCAAACTAAACAACATTATAACGTCAAAAATATAGCGTCATGAGGTTCTCAAAATATTCTCCCTATAGATTTCACACAGTCTGGGCCAATATCTGCTCATTTAAAACGTGTCTCTATCAATTGAAATTCATTTTATAAACAATTGTTCCAGTAGCATACTTTTGATTATCAATGTTTTCCTTTTTTATCGCTTAACTATGCTTTCACAAGACCAGCAACCGTGAAATCCCTTTCTCTTTCCAAGACCTCACTAAGTGAACATTTTTTCATTGATTCTTTAGAGATAATCCGTTTTCTCACAGATCATCTTCGTCTGATACAGAGTTTCTATCATTCAAATACCAACTGGGCCATTTACACACACATATGCATGACCCGTTTTTGAGATATTTCATGCTTTCTACAACATATTCATATTTTATTCTGACGTTTTCCAGAGTACAACAGAAAATTGTATCGTATATTGCTGCTCCGTGACATTCTACGACGTCACCTTTTTGTCTTTTTCAATGAGGACTACCTTTCGTCAGATATTGATTTCTTTTCCATGAAGCAAACTATTAAGTCATAATTTTGAATATGAAAACGATGTAACAATTCTTAATTTGATCGTCTAGATTTATTTGGTTTTGAGCCATTTTACAGATGATATGACTACAGACTTTAATTAGCGTATTGTTTGTAAATTACTAAATTTTGACTTGCTCCGCCAACCAATTTTCGTAGTTTTTAACTCCTAATAAGTTTGAAATAAATCAAGATATTTTAAAACTTTTTAATACAAATCATTTGAATTTATTGTTCAAATATTTCTACCTAATTTGGATATAATATGATGTTAGATAAAAAAGATATGACAGAAGTCCACGAACTTTTCGAACAACCCTCGTATATTAAACAAATCTAAAATTGTGAATATCGTAGCCCCTGGGTCAGGGCTTCTGGCATGGGGGGGGGGGGGGGCTCTATTGATTATATAGTGAAAATGCATTATTTCTTTTAAAATCTTGTTCTATGCTCCTGGGTATTTGGTAGATGTACTACATGCATTGTAGTATGAACATTTTGAATATCATGTTCCCTGAGTCAGGGGTTCTGGTGTTAGGGTGGGACTCTATTGGTTATAGAGTGAAAATGCATTATTTCTTTCAAAAATCTTCTTCTCAGCTCCTGGGTATTAAATAAACTAATTAAGTAGATAGTGATGATGGGCAAGGGTGCCTCTTCCAAAATTGTAAATTTCATGGCCCCTGGGTTAGGCTTTCTGGTGTTAGGATGGGGCTGTATTGATTATATAGTGAAACTGCATTAATTCTTTGAAAATCTCCTTCTCTGTTCCCAAGTATTTTTTAAAGAAACTAAGTGCATAGTTATGATGAACAAGAGTTTTCTTCCAAAATTATGAAGTTTTTGGCCCCAGGGTAGGGGTTCTGGTGAAAGGAGGACTCTATTGATTATATAGTGAAAAATCATAATTTCTTTGAAAATATCCTTTTCTGCTCCTAGTTATAAAGCAAAGAAAATAAGTGTATAGTAGTGATGAGCAAGAGTGCTAATCTTCCAGTTGCCCTTTTCACAAAAAATCTTAAGTTTTTACGTAAGATTTTAACTTAAGAATCTCTTACGACAAATCTTAAGTGTGTTCCACGAACGCATTCGTAGCAGATTGAACTTAAGATTTTACTTACGACAGACTTCATCCCTAGCAACGACTTCAATATGCTTTATAATCCTTAAAAAAGTGGGTGAAAATAAAAATACAACTTAGTTTTCAACATTTGTCAGCATAACAAACATTATTGACAACAAACATCGAATGCAATCGTTTGTGAAGCAAGGAAGTTAAAATCTGACGTCACAATCACAAGTCTGACCTAAAAGTAGGTCATATGAAAATCTTAAGTGAAACTTACATAGTAAATATTTCGAGTGTATTTCATTTAATTTTTCAACAATGATTGTGAAATAATATAAAATATAATTGGAAGTTGCTTTTAAAAGTTCAATTTAACGTGTATTTTGATTTTTGCGGTTTTATTTTTACAATAAAATCGGTTTTAAAATACTTAAGAGAGGGTTGGGGCTCTCGTAAAGTTACGACAGATTTTGCACTTACGACTTTCTTAAGAATTTTTGTGAAAACGATTTTTATCATAAGTTTTAACTTAAGATAAAAATATATCGTAAGATTTTTTGTGAAAAGATTCACTGTCAGAATTATAAGTTTCATGGCCCTGGGTCAGATGTCCTTCTGGTGTAAGGGTGGGACTCTATTGATAATATAGTGAAAATGCATTAAATGATTTATTCTATTAAATAATCCTGTCTGCTCCTTAGTGTTGAGCAGATAAACAAAGTGCATAGATACTGTTGAACTTCGGTATCTCGAACACTGATATCTCGAATACTATGTATATTTCGAAGTGATCTGGAAGTCCCAACTACTCATTCTTTAACTATTTTGCCCTCGATATCTCAAATCCTCAGATATCTCAAAGGTTTTTTCTTGGTCCCATCGAGTTCGAGATAATGAAGTTTGACTGTATATTTGTGGTCCCAGGGTTAGGGGTTCTGAAGTTTCTTGGGGGGGGGGGGTTGCTCTATTGATAATATAGTGAAAATGTATTTATTCTTCGAAAATCTTCAACTAAGTGCATATAGTTATGATGTTAGGGGTACCTTTTCCAAATTAGTGAATTTCATTACCCTGGGTCATGAGTTCTGGTGTTAGTGTAGGGCTGTTTTGAATCTGCGGTGAAAATGCATCATGTCTTTGAAAATCTCCTCTGCTCCTGCGCATATCGGAGGCAAACAAAGTAAAAGTTTTAATAAGCAATGGTATTTTTACCAGAATTTTGAACATCTCTACTACTTTGTCAAAAGGCTCTATTAGTAGTCTACTGAGATAAGTTATTCCCCTTTGCCATTCACTTTTGACAAGGTGAACAGAATAAAAGAATTATGCAAGAAATGTTATTATAATACAAAAAGTACTTCCATAGTTTTAATGATCAGGTAGACTTGTAAATAATAGATTAATTTATAAATAGAAATGAAACAAAAATAACTTATTAAGTGTTGAGAGGAAAAGGAAGCAATGTTAGAGGTTAAAATATGGAGTTAAAAAATAGTACAGAAGCACTAATAGTTTGTTAATAGTCTGGTGATAGTGATAAATGGGGGATAGATTAGAATTTAATTTATGAGTTGTTACTGAATACTAGACTAATTATTTCATTGATCTTGATATTCCTATTTTTCTTGCTTTTGGGCAACAAAGCTTCATCTATAAGTTTATTTTATACTATATGGATCCTCTAAATTGTATTATACTCAGGTGACCGTTAAGGTCCTTGGGCCTCTTGTCTATACCTTGTATTTAAAGTTCTAAAGGTCTAATGGTAGGGCGCTCGCTTCATGATCAGGAGGCAGGGTCTTAAAAATCGAGGTCCCGTTTCACGGTAGGCTTTATCTCAATAAAGAACCTTCACAGCTCAATGGCCCTGCGTGCTGAGTAAAGGTCTAAATTTGAAGCCCTTCACGGTGCATCTTCGCTAGCCAAGGGTTTTTCGGTCCGTTCTGCTCTACATGATTGAAAATTCTCGAATGGAACAAAACAACACACAATCAAGTTTAAAAATTGAGGTATCCCCCTTTTCTCCAGAAACTTGATTTAAAAAAAAAAAGAAGACATTTTTTTTTCGTAAGCTTAATATAATACTATTTCATTAATATTTTAATATTTTTTTTAAGGATATCCGATCCTCAGTCAGGAAGGATAACTCTTTAATTTATTATTTTATTTAAAAAGTCTAAAAAATCAGGTTGAAATTGAGATCTTTTTGTGCAACAATTTTCATTTTATGCATCTCAATATGATTCAAGGTTTTTTTGAAGTCTTAGAAACAGTCTTATAAAAAGTTGACATTTGTACCTCATAAAAGAAAAAAAAATGAATTCATTTTTAAAGAAATTGAATTTCTTTTAGTCTAGCATTAGATATCAATGCTTAATTATTAGCATGATATGAAATAAGATGTGATATGTGATGTCTAGCAATGATAGCACAAACTTTTTACGTTATGTATTATATAATAATTGAAGTAAAAAGAAGACCTAAAATACTATATAAGCATAAAAAAGATGCAATTTTCTCCAAATGCCTGGATACCTATATTCTCTATCCTAAATTATATTTGTTGCATGATCAATTTTCATAGCTGGTGTTTTTATTCGCATTTCTTGAAAATATTTTTGAGATTTGATAATTTTCCCTATATATATATATATATATATATATATATATATATATATATATATATATATATATATATATATATATATATATATATATATATATATATATATATATATGATTAACAATAATTATGAACTTTGAAGAAATTCCATGGTTAAATTCATGTTACTATGTGAAATCAGAGACATTTTTGTGAGCGTTTTCCATTACTTAAAAGCTGATTCTCAGAACCTGAGGATCGGACTACCTTAACAAGAAAAGTTTTAAGTAACACTACACAATTTCCAAACATCAAAAGTTATTTGACAAGAAAAAGTGTGATAACTCTTACTTCTAAAAAAAAAAATGCAATCCACCTTTAAAATGTTCGAAATCATAAAAAAATCTTGAAAAAATATTGTGATTTATTTGCGATAACCTGTGAAATCTTCTGATTTATATTTGAAAAAATAAGTGTTTTTCATATTCTAAAACGTTATTTGCAGCTTGTGATTTATAAGCGATTTTTTTAAAATAACAAGATGTGTTTGTGAAACACTGATACCCCTTTACGACAGCTTATGACAAAAGTTAAAGATTCTCAAATGCAAGTCGAAACTCCAGGTCAAGATATCAAAATGTTGGTACCCAAAGAAAGGTCTTGTCCCGAGGAATATACCTGTGAAATATGAAAGCCCTAGCACCAACTGTTGAAAAGTTATGGCGAAGGTAAAAGTTTTTAAAAGTATGTAAAACGGCAAGGTCAAGGTCAAATGGTGCCCAAGGGAAGGTCTTGTCACAAGCGTTACACATGATCGTGAAATGTGAAAGCCCTAGAGGCAAACGTTCAAATGTTAATGCCAAGGTCAGATTTTTTTTAAAGTAGGTCAAACGTCAAGGTCAGTTCCAAAATTGTTGGTATCCAATGGAAGGTCTTGTCACAAGGAATACACGTGTGAAGTATGAAAGCCCTATCACGAATTGTTCAAAAGTTAGGGCCAAGGTTAAAGTTTTTTTCTCAAAAGTAGGTCAAACTCCAAGGTCAAAGTTTTTGGTATCCAAAGGAAGGTCTTGTCACAAGGAATACGCATGTGAAATATGAAAGCCCAAGCACCAACTTACTGTTCAAAATTTATGGCCAAGGTTAAAGTCTCATAAAATTTTTGCAAAAGTGGGTCAAACTTCAAGGTCAAGGTCAACAGGTCATATGATGGCATCCAAAGAAAGGTCTTGTCACAAGGAATACACATGCGAAATATGAAAGCCATAACTCCAACCACTGAAAAGTTATGGGCAAGGTTAAAGTTTATGCGGACAAGCAGATAAACAGACAGACAGACGGACAGGGCAAAAACTATATACCCCTGAATCTTCGATTACGGGGGCATAAAAATTATGTGCAGTATAATTTAATTGTCTTCTTTCGCATATAGATTATCCATATAAATCGCAAGGTCTTGTGATTTAAATACGAAATGTTGTTATTCAAATTCTAAAACTTGTCTATATACAAAAACATGATTCAAATTCGATAATCTTGTGATTTATATGCGATAATCTTGCGATTTATATGTACTAGTATGCGCTAATCGTGCGATGCGTACATGTGTGCGATAATCTTGTGATTAACATGTATGTATATGCAATATAACGAATTTGAATCACAAATAAATAGCACTGATTTTGAATATGAATAAATTGAAATATAAAACACATTTTGCATACATTTTACCCTTGGCAAATGTATTCATTGTTTTCCGTAACATTTTTGATATATTTATGTAGTTTTAATCTATGTGACCCCACCCTGTTGTGAATGGCATTCCCTATAGATAAACAAAATTGAATTTTCTTTCTCCCTCTACCCCATTTTTTCTACTATCATATTAATAGATTAATGTGTAGCTAACCACCCCCGTCATAATAGTTTGTGGGTCGTCTTGCATGTCGGTAAATTTTGGACTTTTTTTCGTTGTAATTAAATTCAATTATTGCATTCAAGCTTGAGTTTTAAAGTTAACACAAGTGATAATTCGTTTATAATCATTGGTAGTAAGCAGTTGTTAATGGTAGTAATTAAACAGTTCGCAGTGGCAAACAGCACTTGGATGTTTCATGGGAATTGAATACGAATATGAACAATATTTTTTTTCGAATATAAATCACAAGAATATGAGTCACAAGATTTTGCATAAAAATCTTAAAATTACGTTTTACACACGTGTGCACCATATATATACTGTAATGAATTCATGTGCAGTGGGCGAACATTATACATTTATTGACTGGGTTTGAGGGCAACATGCGTTTTGTCGGACCCAAGAACCAAACTGTCTGCCTGAGGCCGTTAGGCCGAAGGCAAACAGTTTGGTTCGATGGGTCGACAAAACGCTATGTAAATTTCCTTTACCCGCATTGCGGTAAAACTCGGTCAATTCTCCCACTGTAGAAGACTAACAAATGTAAAAAAAAAATTTAGCTGATCCCTTCCATAGTGTGACGTAAGCGGGCGTATATCTCATCGACAAGTTCAATATCGCACTCTGCGGTCAAACATCGATTTTTTATGACCGCTCAGTAAAACATTGGAAATGTAAGACTTTTTTAGCATAGATTTATATAGGAAACAATTTTTAAAGATATAACAAATATAATTTAAGGCTAAGTAATACATGTATGTAGTTTAAAGACAATATATTATTAACTGTATTAAAAAAATATATCTACTGTATAACACGAAGTAATAGCTAAGCTTGTATACTAAAATTTCCAAGGTTAACGGATGGAGCATGTGATTATCCTGAATGCCCTATTGTTTTAAAACTATTACAAGGATCTTTTCCAACGCAGGGCCTTGAAGAGTGCAGCCAATAGCTTAAATGGATTATCTGGTCTGGTATTATAAGTGAAAGGTCTTTCAGATGAGACCAAAAACACCAAGGTCCCGTGTCACGGTAGGCGTTGGCTTGATAAAGAACTCTTTCTTGCAGCTTCGGGCGTAAGCACCATGCATAAAAATTTTTGTGGCGTTTCACCTAAAGTGTGAGTATAGAAAAAAATCTCGAATGGTCGTTAAGCAACAATCAATCAATCAATCACAATCCCTTCGACCAGAATTGTTTTTGTTTCAAACTATGGTCCCATTACAATGATGATACCAACTAAATCATAAGTCAGATGAATTCACGCAGAGAGTTATTTTATTAATATTTTTTAATTATTTAAAAATCAAATTAAGTACTTAAATCAGCTGAGACATTTTGCTTTAGGAGGAAGGACAGTGCTCTGAGAGAAGCACTTTATTAGATATCTAATAAGGGGGGGGGGGGGGTCATTTGGGAAGATTGCTAAGTCATAAAAAAGAGTTTCGATCGGGTTCGGTGTTGTTCTAACGCAGGTGCGCATGAGTGTGCCGAGAGTACCGGTGTGTGAGAGTGGGTTGACAGATAAATGGGTAAGTGAAAGAGGAGCATGCGATCTTTTCTGTTGGACTTGATTGGTAAAGACAACACATTTACACTATTAAACTCAGAATCGAGGTACTAGTGTTTTTAAAATCAACTTCAAGAGAAACCGTGCGGTTGTCACGGTGTTGCATAAATTTGATTGGATTCCGGGTGCATGTGTCCTGATCAGGCCACAGTGGAGTGATTTTGTAATATCTGTATAAAGTAAAGTGTGATTTTTGTTTCTGTATTTTATGATCACCTGGACTCAATACGAACTTGTAAGTATGAATGCTACATTTTTAATGGATCAGACGTGAATTATAAAGAATAATGTAGATGAAGAACGCCCTTAACAACAAACTAATATTGACACTTTTATCGGCAGAAATGGTCAAATATTTTTTTAAAAAGTATTGCATTACAAAGATAATCATAAGATCCACTGCATTGAAATGTCCCTTTCGATTTTCCTCATTATCATATAAATGGTGATAAATGCCTGAATGAAATGAATTATAATCAACAGGCTACATGTAACATAAGATACTTATTGGCAACTAAAATTGACTGTATTGTTATACATCATGATACTTTAAGGAATAATTTCTGCATCGGAGGAATTGATGGGGAATATATCCAGATAGTCGAGAGATTTTGTTGGCAAATAAAAACTGAGTCCAATAAAAGGATGAGGTTTTTTATTTGCCAACAAAATTTCGAGATTGAAGGGTGTATTCTCCAACAATTCCGACGACAAGGGTATTATTTTATTCTGCAACCACAAATTTTTAAACTCTGATATAGAGAAACTAGATTTCGATATCAACATAGGTGCCTTATTACATCACAACTGAATGTTACTTCTTGTTCACTTGCACTTCATACATTAAAAAAAGTATGAGGTAATCCGAATTAAAAGTGAACTTTTCCACGACTAATTTGTATCACAATCCAAGGAAGCCTAGATTCTTTTCCTAGTAAGAGCAGTCAAAATTAGAGGAAACCAATTAAACTTGTTAAAGTTACTGATAATTTGTTGATGATGTTTGTGATTTATTGGAGAATAGTGGCCGCAGCATTTCAGCATTTCTTTGATTTTTGCAATAACTGTTGTAGAATATATCATAAATTTGCATAAAAGTACTATGTCTCATTGATTTATTATACACATGATTTTTTCTGGACATGTAACAGTAAAAAGAATGGCCAGTAATTCTTGTTTAAAATTGTTGAAATGGGATTATTACAGAACAGTCCTAAGAAAATAATGCACTGGTCTACTGCAGGAAACCAGGAAAAAAAATTAATTTTTTCCTTCTGTTGTCTTGATGCAATAATTATGAAAAAAAGAAGAATTTTCTATGACTTTGGTGGTGTTGTCAAAAAATAAAATTGAAAAAATTGAATATGAGAGATGCATTAAACATTTTGCTAAGTCTTCTTATAGAGTCTGGATATGGGATTCCTGCATGGATACAATCAGTGCAGGTTTTGAAATTTTTTTTTTCATTGGCTTAACAATATATAGAATCTATCTCTCAAGGGAAAATCATTTTCATTTTTTTTTTTTTTGACAAGAGTTGAAAAAAATTCTCGATCAAGTACCATGAATATATTAAATCTTTTCCAGTGGTAATTGTAGATGTACGTGTAACTGACAAGATAGAATGTAATACATGTACACAAATTATACCCTGGTTCAATGCTTTTCTTGTTCTAATGTCATGATTATATGTAGATACATGTAACTATAATGGTAACAAAATGAAAAGTCATATCCTTAAATTTTCAATCCATGGGTGTATTGACTTGTTTATACAGTATCTCAAGTATGCATTAAATTCTGAAATACATGTTTACAGCTGTTAATTTATATAGGCAAGAAAAGAAAAAAAATGGCATTTTTATCTGATACATCATATACCATAAGTTTTGAAAGGAAAATGTGTTTGTCATTCTTTAGGGCATTAATTATGTTAATAGTGAAGAATACTAAACTGTATTTGAACTATAATCACCGAATACAGAGATTTTGACAACTTTACTTTATGTAATTACAAATTGAGATAAATATTTATATTAATATACTTAGGTGGTTTGTGAAATATTAATAATTAATACATATAAAATTGTTAGACAAGTTTACTATATGTAAATGTGCATAATAACCCATGTTTACCAAGTTGTCATGTTCTATTTTTCTAAATTTCCTTTTGGGGCGTGGGGTTATAGATAAGAGATTGTCACATCATTTGCATTAAGGGGAAATAAAACAATTGTAAATCTGATTAGTAATCTGTAATTTAAACCTTCTGTTAATCAGTTAATGTCTACTATGATTACCGGTTAGATGATCTGGAACACTGCCTTATGTGGACTTTATATTGTAGAATATTATGCATCACAAGCCAGGCTAACATGTGGTGTTTGTTTAGTGAAAGGAACACAAGTTTCAAGGCCATGCAGTGTGAACTTTCTTTTTGATTTGATTTGAACATATTTTTATCGTATAAAATGTTTCAGAGCTTCTTGTTTTACAATAAGCATTAATTCCCTTGCTCAGAAAAGAAGAGATGGCCAGTTTATATCCTAGCTGATTTAATTTTCAAAATGCATGTATAGTCCCTTTGAACAATCAGAAGAAAACACTATAGAGTCACAATTTTAAATTGTTATACATTAAAATTTGTCATACACATGTAAGCAGTGTATCTTTTAATTCAGCATTTTAAGCAACTGTGGTATATATTCTAAATTCTAGAGTGACCTTTTGCAAGAAATCTGATGCCCTTTAAAGTTACTATAGTAGCATATGTACATGATGTATGCATATTTTATTGCTTTTATTAAGAAGAAAAAAGTAAGGACATGCTAACAAAATATTTCTCACTCGAAATTCTCTGAAGTTGTCAAATCATGGAAAATTTATAGTTATAGATGTAAGTGTTGTTTATAGTGAAATTCTCATCCGACATATATATAAACATGTGTGATCATCATAATCAGAAATATTTTATGTGTGAGCGATCATGCCGAGATTTTGAAATTAGACAATCCAGAAGTCAAAGGAGCATGAATTGTTTGGTGTACTCGATTATGCAAGGTGTGAAGGTGAAATAAAACGGACTTTTTAGGTAACTTGTGTCATTGAGGTGATCTTAGTATACATTGCTTTCTGATTAAAATTCCTCTGTCACTGTGCATGGTGCATTAACTTTTTACATTATTGACATTTCCTCCAGAAAACTGGCTCAATTTCAACCAAATTTCCAAGGTAGCATCCAAGGGTGATGGGATTTTGTTCAATTGAAGGTCTAGGCCCCTTTCAAAGGAGAGAATGAGATAATAAAAAAGTAGTAGAAATAGAGTAGCCATGGGGATGATTTAAAACTTCTTCTCTGACTCAAGAACCACAGAGCCAAAGATGTCAAAACTTACCAAATGGAAGATTAAAAAAAAAAATTTAACCCAAACTTTTTTTTTCATGAAAAAAGGGGATTATGTAGATAATATTTGTCTTTTTGTTTAGTAAATTCCCTTCACTGGACAAGTTCCAGTGTGAAAGGTAATGCATTAGGACATTGTAATTCTTATTTTGGACTTGTGTATTGATTGATCAGGATATTTGTAGTCTTTCAAATTATATTAAAAGAATGAAAACTCTAGTTATGACCTAAATTTTGAATGCAGCTGAAAAAGACTTGTCCAACTTGAATCAGGTGAAATCAATTCATAGATTTAATTAACTAAATCTAATCTTTTCTCCAGGTCACATCCCATACTACGAGTTCGTAACTTCATCTAGATTGCAAGTCTTAGTATGTAATTTTTAACTCTAATTATTCCAGGTATTTGCTGGTAGCTTTGTAAGTTAGGAGAAAGGCACCAAAATGGGGAAAGGAGGTAGGAAGCAGCTAGGCAGCTATTCCTGTCAGGAAGTGGCCAAACATGACAAGCGGGATGATCGATGGATCATCATCAATAATGAAGTCTATAACATCACAGAGTGGTCCAAGCGCCACCCTGGAGGCTCCAAGGTCATTGGACATTATGCAGGACAAGACGCCACCGTAAGTAAATGACTGGGTAATCCTAGAAATTAGCATTGACCTTATGTAAAGGCTGCCAGAAAAAGGGCAGGTATTTTTGATACATTACGATGATGACTTAGTTTATTAGATATACATGTGTATGGCTTATTGAGAGTTATGAGAGAAGATGGGTGATAGTGTAATTATTGAGTAATATTGATGGTAAATGAGCAGAATAGAAGACATTGAGGTTGGAAATGAGGACAGGTATCCAAGTTTAGTGCATTATTTCACGTACACCTGTACATCTTATAGTGGGGGTGTTACTTTATGTTATCGCTCAATCTTACATGCATACCACATTACAGAGAAACGAGTTCTTGGTCACCAAAGTATGTTGTTATGTGTCCTTCTGAACGTGCTGTCTTCGAAATGGGACTGAAATGAAATATGAAGATATATAACTATAGTGTGCACCTATGTATATGAAATATATCCGTCAAAGAGATATTACAAAGTCATTGATAGTTAGGATTTAAGAAAGCACTTATATTCACAGCTAACCGTGCTAACTGTTTAACAATGACATTACTGTATATTTCACAATGGATCAAATGTTAGCAGAGGATTATCTGGTTAATATCACTGTAATAATTTTATGAAATATTTTAAGTTCACAGTATGACCATTTTGTTTGTCTTATAGAGAGTACCTTGTAACACTATACCATTGAGAATGTTGACCTTTAAATCTACAGAGAGTTTTGAAACCAATTATTTAACTTATTCCACTGATCTGATTTTAAATTTTTCATGTATTATAACAGGGTTTTTAAAAGACATGCCTGAACTAGTGACCCCTTGTTACACAAGTACATGATTCGTGCATGTTTGGTACTCCAAGGTCAATCGATCTCTCATAATTCCATATTGATAGAAGAACTGTACAGATGTAATGAGGTTAACTTGGTATTTCCAAGGCCTTACAAGTGATTCTTTCATTTGATATATATTACAAGTGATTCTTTCATTTGATATATATTACAAGTGATTCTTTCATTTGATATAAAAATAAATTTCTACCCAAATGTGCAAACAAGTTGTGCATGTTGTGTGGCTGCTGGGTTGCACCACATGTATGTGTGTACTGGGTATATTCTTTTTTCTAAGTTTGTGTTGTTGCAAAAGTATAAACATTTAGTTTGAATTCCAAATACTTCAGTGCAGCTAGAACCTTTATGTACATTTGTGTACATATCTTTATAACTTTATAAAATGTGATCTTGTGTGCATCAGTTCTTGTACATTTCTTTGACAATTTTTTTCTTTAATCACCATCTAATATTAAAAAAAAATAAAAAGTTTTTACATTCTTGTAAACATTAAAAAATTATGAAGAAGATTAATCCACTCCTCTGTTTTCCTAAACTGCGCGTCCAGCAAGAGGGTGACGTCACACACGATCTGTTAGTACAGCAGGCTAGATCATACTCGGTGAATGCAGGCGTGGTATTATTATTTATAACAGGTCATAATCAGAATATGATGAAATATTTTGAAAAACAGGGAACACAAAAAATTATTTTTTCATAGCTGATGACGGGAATCTTATATAGGTATATCTATTTCGCTTATTTAGCTTACGTGTGACGTCATAGTTGGTTTTTCCCTACTTGAGAAATGTACACATGATCCGTTTTTGTCGTGCTTATGTCTTCTTTAACGATGTCCTGTGCAATATTGAGGTCAGTTTCACCATTCGAAAATTTTTACAGTTAATCAATAATATGAAGGACTTGCATTTCAACGTAAATTTAAAAATATTGAATGATAGAATTTTTTGTGAATTACGTTTTTTGTTGTTTAAGTGGTCTTAAAAAGTACGTAATTTTCCCTATCCAGATGCAGTGTGATGGAAGAAAATTGATTTTTCGAATTTAAAACCCTATTCATACTCTGAAATATTTTAAAAGATACATGTCCATTTGCATGTTTTTATATATGCTTAAAAAATTCCATTATGGACAGAGTAATGAGCCCGGAAATATGGAGAATTAAAACTCCACTTAGATACTGTAGGGTATAGAATTTGTCAATCAATATCTCTAAAATAAGTTAAGAAACCTAATGATATAACTGCTTTAAGATATGTGGGACATACTTAGCTAGAAATATACAAAATATGAAAAAAATTGAATGACAAGTATTTTTTTCATCTCAAGGTCCTTCTTCCCCTTAGATGAAAGGCCATGCTCTTTTCAAGGGCAAATACTGTATGTGTACTTAAAATAGTGTATGTGCATGTACTTCATATTTTAGCAGCTTTGGCGTGGACAACGATGTGCTAATTCATGAATACCGTTAATAAATCATATATAAATACAGTATAGCTCATTTGTGTGCTAAGCGCTAATTCATGAATATGCCAACAACTCAATACCCAGTGATTGCGTTAAATTTTGAATACGCCAATTTATGTACACGTATAGTATAACAGAAATATTGAAAATATGTTGGTTTTTAAAGTTTTTTCCCTCATTGACAAGAATCTCTGGGCCAGAAATGAATGAACTCAAAGCAATGCTTCTATATTGAGTTTAGATTCACATGTAACTGAATCATGGCCCTTATGCCTAGGATGGGGCCACAATAGGGGGTCAGCGTTTGACACTAGAATCACTAAAAAAAATCTCAAGAACAGAAATGATAAGTTGATTTATATGAATATTCATACAAGCCATGTAGTAGAGATTCAGGTTAGTTGAAATTAAGATCCTTAGGATCAGGGTGAGGCCACAATATGGGGTCTATGTTTTACACAAAATATAAGAACAACAAGGCTACAGTTTCTAAGTTTGACTTCAGTCCACTGAATATTTAACTGAAATTGCTGAAATTATGATTGATGAGTGGATCTTTACAGCAAGGCGTATCTTTCTGTCTGCATCTTTATTTGTGTAGGAAAGGTTAGGTGACTCAGACGAGCATTGTGGTCCTTGAGCCTCTTTTTATCTCTCTATCAACAATGTAATTTGATTTATGATACTTTCTAAAAGTAGAGGTAAGAGGTCAAGGTCACATACACATGTATTTACGGCATAGCGGGATGTTTTAGCGGGGTGCTAACTTTGGTTTATTTTAGTGGCTTTGTAGTAGCCCGCTAAAATTTTAATCGCTGAATTTGCACCCTTGCTTATAACTACTGAACATAAGAAAAATTAACTTTTACCAGCCTGTTTTCATCTAAAATGTGAATTTCCTCTCTTTTGCAAAGTCATTAAACTATGTGTCTGCCAAAAAAAGCTCCGCCAAAATTATTGGCATACCTTTGAGAAAGCAAAATGCCAAATTTTACACCTGCTAAAGAAACCCGCTATACAGTATATTTATACCCCACGCAACAAGTTGCGGGGGGTATAATGTTTTGACCCGTCCGTCAGTCCTGTTTTTTTGTCAGCGCAACTCCTCATAAACCGCTGCACAGAATTTCATCAAACTTTGCAGATATTTAGGACACAATGTGTAGATGTGCATATTACCAGGAAATTCCAATTCCTTTCTTTTTTCTGAGAATTTCAGCACTTTTCAACTTAGATTTTTGGCCATATCTTGAATATAGAGGAGAACAGTTTGTCAGTGCAACTCCTCTTAAACTGCTGCACAGAATTTGGTCAAACCTTACAGATATTTAGGACACAATGTGTAGATGTGCATACTACCACGAAATTCTGATTCCATTATTTTTCTGGGAATTTCGGCACTTTTCAAATTAGATTTTTGGCCAATCTTGAAATAGAGATGAACAGTTTGTCAGCACAACTCCTCTTAAACCCCTGCACAGAATTTGGTCAAACTTTGCAGATATTAAGGACACAATGTGTAGATGTGCATATTACCAGGAAATTCCGATTCCATTATTTTTCTGGGAATTTCAGCACTTTTCAACTTAGATTTTTGGCCATATCTTGAACATAGAGATGAAATTTATCAGCACAACTCCTCTTAAACCGCTGCACAGTATTTGGTCAAACTTTACAGATATTTAGTACACAATGTGTAGATGTGCATATTACCAGGAAATTCCGATTCCGTTATTTTTCTTGGAATTTCAGCACTTTTCAACTTAGATTTTTGGCCATATCTTGAATATAGAGATGAACAGATTTTCAGCACAACTCCTCTTAAACCGCTGCACAGAATTTGGTCAAACTTTGCAGATATTTAGTACACAGTGATGTGTATGTGCATATTACCAGGAAATTCTGATTCCATTATTTTTGCCCTAAGACTTTTGCCTATTATTGAAGATACTTTCCAGCTTGGTAATAAGGAAATCCACTGGAATCAACTTTTGTAATGAAATTTATGTGAAATGTTTTATGACCTTAAAAGACCCCTATTGATTTTGAGACCAAAATATTAATGATTTAACACACACACACACAAAATCTTGGATAGTTCTCACCCCCCCCCCCCCCCCCCCACACACACACACACACACACACTCAAATTGGTGCTTTGCCTTAAATAATTTCATAAGTACAGTATATAAACAAATTCATACATGTATGACTACATCATAATTTTGTTTCCATCAATTATTTAGATGTGTAAATTGTCATGTGTTGGACATGGACTTACACTCATTAACAAATTGAAGTCACTGAGGAATTTAAATAACAGTTTATCAGCATAACTCCTGCACTGAATTTCCTGAAACTTTGTAGGTATTTCAGACATAATGTATAGATTTGTATATTACCAAGAAAATTTGATTCCATTATTTATCTAGAAACTTCAGCACAATTAAATTTGTAACATACAAAGATTTGAATGTCCTTATAATATATGCAAGAAGTTTTGATGTGATGATTTTTTGAAAGTAATGCCCCTTTTTAGGTCACCTGAGTCACTCAGGTGACCTATTGCTATCCGTTTTTGTCAGTCGTTGTGCGTTAACATTTGAACATTTTTAGCTTCTTCTCTGAAACCCCTCAACCAATTTCAACCAAATTTGGTATATATCATCTATGGGTGAAGAGGAACAAAAATTGTGAATTTCATGGTCCCTGCCCCCCTGGGGCCTGAGGGGTGGGGCTAAAACCACCAAAATTAATGCAATCTTTAAAAATCTTCTTCTTTACTCCTGGACCTCAAGCAGTCAAACTGTTGGCATCATTGTAATAAGCATTGAGCCCTCTACCAAAATTGTGAAATTCATGGCCCCAGGATCAGGGGTTCTTGTGCTAGGGCGGGGCTATATAGATCATATAGTGAAAGTGCATTATTTCTTTGAAAATCTTCTTCTCTGCTCCTGGGCATCAAATAAACTAATTAAGTACATAGTTATGAAGAGCAAGAGTGCCTCTTCCAAAATTTTGAATTTCATGGCCCCAGGGTCAGGGGTTCTGATGTTAGGCGGGACTCTACTGATTTTATAGTGAAAATGCATTAATTCTTTGAAAATCTTCTTCTATACTCCAGGGTATTAAATAAACTAACAAAGTACATAGTTATGATGAGCAAGAGTGCCTCTTCCAAAATTGTGAATTTCATGGCCCCAGGGTCAGGGGTTCTGGTGTTAAGGGGGGGGGGGGGCTCTATTGACTATATAGTGAAAATGCATTAATTCTTCGAAAATCTTCTTCTCTGCTCCTTGGTATTAAATAAAGTAACTAAGTACATAGTTATGATGAGCAAGAGTGCCTCTTCTAAAATTGTGAATTTCATGGCCCCAGGGTCAGGGGTTCTGGTGTAAAGGGGGGGGGGGCTCTATTGACTATATAGTGAAAATGCATTAATTCTTTGAAAATCTTCTTCTCTGCTCCTGGATGTTAAATAAACTAACTAAGAACATAGATATGATGAGCATGGCTGCCTTTTCAGAAATTGTGAATTTCATGGCCCCTGGGTCAGGGGTTCAGGTGTTGGGGGGGGGGGCTCTTGATTATTTGCATTAATTCTTTGAAAATCTTCTTCTCTACTCCTGGGTATTAAATAAACTAACTTAGTGCATAGTTATGATGAGCATGGTTGCCTCTTCCAAAATTGTGAATTTCATGGCCCCTGGGTCAGGGGTTCTGGTGTCAGGGTGGGGCTCAATTGATATATATAGTGAAAATGCATTATTTCTTTGAAAATCTTCTCTCTCCTGGATATTAAATAAACTAAGAACATAGTTATGATGAGCATGGCTGCCTCCTCAGAAATTGTGAATTTCGTGACCCCTGGGTGAAGGGTTCTGGTGTTAGGTCGGGACTCTATTGATATATAAGGAAAATGCATAAATGCATTAATTCTTTCAAAATCTTCTTCTCTGCTCCTTGGTATTGTTCAAACAAAGGAAGTGCATGGTTATGATAAGGAAGAATGCCTCTTCCAAAATTGTGAAATTCATGGCCCCTTGGTCAGGGTTCTGGTGAAGGGGGGGGGGGGGTCTATTGATTTTATAGTGAAAATGCATAATTTCTTTCAAAATTTTTTTTCTACTACTGGTAATAAAGCAAAGAAACAAGTGTATTGTTATGATGAGCAAAGTGCTTCTTCCAGAATTATTAGTTCATGGCCCCTGGGTAAGATGTTCTGGTGTAAGGGGGGGGGGGCTTTATTTATTTAATAACATAGTGAACATGCATTTCTTTGAAAATCTTCTATTCTTCTGGGCATATTCAAGGAAAACAGAGTAAAAGTTTTAATATGCAAGGGTATTTTTACCAGAATTTTGAACACCTGGATTATTTAGTCAAGTATTCTGGTCCTGGCCAGGGCTCTTTGAACTTGTATTCTGCTGAGCAAAGTTATTCCCCTTTGCCATTCACCTCTGATAATTAATCACTGTAAATAATGTATTTGAAAGGTTAATAGAATAAGAGAATTATGCAAGAATATTTATTGTTTAATACAAAAAGTACTTTCATAGTTTTAATGATCAGGTAGACTTGGAAATAATAGATCAATAAAAGTGAGGCAAAAATAACTTAGTATCTTTTTTAATGTTCTTCAAAGACCAAGAGAGACCAATGTGAGAAGTAATAATATGGGGGTAAAAATAGACATTTTGTTAATAGTTTGTATGGTAATAGTGATAAATGGGGGACAGATGGATTCTATACCAATTATTTTGTTGATGCTTATCATACTATTTTTCTTGCTTTTGGGCGACAAAGCTTCATTTATCAGTTTATGGATCCTCTAAATTGTTGTATTGTACTCAGGTGACTGTTAAGGCCCTTGGGCCTCTTGTTTAATTATACTGTGTATTTAAAATGCACTGTGCCATTCATTACATGTTGCATTGTCGAGTTTTGGGGGAGCGTGGGGTATGTGAGCTTGCTCACTTTTTCTTTCATTATTTGTCAATTAAGGTTTCCTCTTGTGTCTTGTATACACTTTCATGAATTCACATGCAGGCAACTACCAAAGTTTCTGTCAGACTGTGGCTTGTGTAAGTGTCAGTTGTAAACAAACAGCATCTCATAAATTGTTTTGAATATTTTCAGGATGCTTTTCGAGCTTTCCACAATGATTTAGACCAAGTACAAAAGTATCTACTACCTCTTCATATCGGAAGTGTTCAGAAGGGGGAGGTAAACAAGAACTACTCGCTGGAGAAAGATTTCAGAGAGCTACGAGAAACTGCTGAAAAGATGGTAAACCAATAAAGTTTTGTCAAAGATATGTATATTGTATGTATTGCAATTTATTGGCAGTGAGGCTGAGTAATTGAAATATACATGTACATGATGTATGTTTCACATTTGAAATTGAGCCTTTGTATCCATACAATTCACTCCATACTTTTTCTCCTATAATTTTTTTTTTTAGATAAGTGTAGGATATGACTGCAAGAAAACAAGTAAATTATCCTTTTAGATTTTTTTTTCGAAAAAAGGCTTAATCTTACTAGATAAGTAGTAATATACATTCAAACTGACACTTAATTTTCATGTTAAATAAAAGTAATTTGTTTCCATTTCCACTGAAGGAGAAATTTTGGGGTATAATTTTAGGGACTGTTCAAACCTAGTTATTGGTTCTTCTTTATACATCTGGCCCACATTCTGGCCATGGAGGTGATGGCATATCTAACATTATATTACTTCGGAACTGGATGGATACCGTTTATTGTCTCTGTCTGCTTGTATGCAACTGTGCAGGTAAGTTTTCAAAATTTAGACTTCAAAATGTTTATCAAGCTGTGAATATTTAAAAAAAAAAAATGTCTAAGTATGATAATCACTATTGATTTTTTTTTTCACAGTAAACTGTTTAAGTAATATTTACCTTTGTGGAATTTGAATTTTTTTTATAATGAGTGTTAAACAGTCTGTTTGTCTGACTGAGTATGAAATGAGCAGTATTAATTACTTTTTCTCACTGAGTTATATTAAAAAATCTGTATTAAAGTGTTTAACCTTATATATTTTGCTGATTTTCAGCCTTAGATTTCCTTTGGATTTGCTTCTTTCTTTTCTGATTCCCATGTTAGCAATGATTTCCTCTGATTTCCACAAATCTGTAGAAATATCTGTTGAGAACTCTAGAGAGCAAGAGAGGGTTTCAAACCACATGATGAGATTTTTAAATTCTAGTCATAGATATCTTGTACAGCAAATATATATTGCATTGGTCATGAATTTTGATTTCTAGTTTTCATTGACATACATTTCACATACTGTTACCTAGATCATGTAGATACTTGTATTTATACAGACTTGTATCAAAATAATTGACAGAGTCCAAAGAGGGGGGGGGGGGCACTAACTAACAACTCTGTGTCAGGCTTTTACATTGAGCTGGAGCTTTGCACTGCTTTTGCAAGAAGTTCTATTTAGAATCTGTATCTAAGGCAGATTCTGTAGAGAGGTTGATTTAAGATTCGTAATGTTAGGGCAGGCTGGGCAGCTGTGATCAATATCAGGGTGTCATAATGTATTCTATATTCCGTCAAAACCTGCATCAGAGTATGATGTGCACGCTTAGTTTGTTTTGTGATTAATGTATTTGTATATATGAAAATGTCAATATTGATATAAAGAATATCAGTTTGACAGTATAATTTATGGAACTATTTGACATTTGTTGATGATGTACATTACACAATGTTATCTACAGTGTAATCAGAGTTGTACCAAGTGCATAATGAAAATGATAACTGTTTCTTTTGTTACTAATATACTCAGCTCATGTGTATCGTTCAGCAGGTAAAAGATTTATCATGTGGTCACAGTGGAAATACTGTGACACCATTACAGAATCTCTGGCTTCAGTCCAAAATATGGACTTAATGGCAGACCGAATATGGTTTACTTGTCATTTGAAGAAAGTGAGGAAATATGCCCTGAAATTAATTTTTTTTCCTTTTTAAATTTAATACAGTTTAAATATTAATGGCTAATCTTGACTACAAAATTGTATATTCAACTTGATCAGGTATAGACTTCACATGCAAAGAGATGGAATATCAGATATTGCATTTTAAGTTAACCACTTTCCAATGCCTTTGTTTCACAATATCTCTTTATTAGCAAGAATTTTTTTCTTCAGAATAAATTCCAAATCCCAAGTTGTCTTGGAAAATTGTTATTTTTATAGTCATCAGAATTTGAGAATAGAAACAGTGACTTCCCCAATGGAAAAACACAAGTTATTACTTTATGAGTGAAATATTCATAGCTGGTGGCTTCTAATAGTCCAAGACAATTTAAGAGTTTCCGCTAAGTGTTAACTACGTTACCAATCTTGGCAGAGCTAGGTGTCCTACTTATTATTCCTCATAAAATTGTATTTTCTTAATGAATTATCTTAAAACTTTAAATCTTTTTATACCCCCATAAACAAAGTTTGTTGGATATATAGGAGTCACCTTGTCAGTCTATACAAATGGTAGTCTAGCTGCCTGTCCATGCAATCTTGTCTGGGCTATAACTTTGTAATGGAGAATCTCTTGAAAATCATACTTAGTACAGAGATTGCTTATGATACAAGGGAGTGTCATGACCTTGACCCAAGGTCATTATGGCAAGTTCAAGGTCACCAGCAGGAAAAGTATAAAATTTTTGTGCTAAAACTTTTTGATGGAGAATTATTGGAAGGTCATACTTGGTACAGATATTGCTTATGATCCAAGGGTTCATTGTGACCTGAACCCAAGGTCATTCCTGGAAGTTCAAGGTCACTGTCAAAAAAAGTATAAAATTCTTGTCTAGGCTATCACCTTGTAATGAAGAATCTTTGGAAGCTCAATTGTTTATGACCTGAGGGTATGTTGTGACCTTGACCCAAAGTCTTTTTGGCAAGTTCAAGGTCACTGGCAGAAAAAGTATCAAATTCTTGACCAGATTATATCTTAGCAATGGAGAATGATTGGATACACGAATTGTTTATGACCTGAGGGTGTGTCATGACCTTGACCCAAGGTCATTCCCGCAAGTTCAAGATTACTGGTATATTAAGTGTAAATGCATGACAGGTCTGTAACTATAAGATTTTAATGGAGAAACAGTGCATGTCCATATTTCACATAAAGATTACTAATGACCAGAGAATATGTCAATTTTTTTAATCAAGGACTTTTTTGGCAAGTTCAAGGTCATATTTACAAAATTTGAATGGGCACTTTTTAAAAAAATGCAGTGAGGGGTAGTATTTTGTTAGCCTACTCACAGTACCTCTAGTTGCATTAGGTGAGTATTTAGTGTTTTTAGTATGCTTATCTATAGATACAAAACATACAACCAGATAAGTTCTCTGCTACCATACATTTTTTAATTATCAGTGGTGGCCTATAGGCCTCTAATATAAGTATATTTGCCCCCTGAGTGTTTTGAGTCCTAAGGCCTGTTGTTTGTTTTAAAGGCACAGTGTGGTTGGCTTCAGCATGATTTTGGCCATTTGTCAGTATTTAAAAATCCAACTGTGGATCATGTTGTCCATTTCTTTACTATGGGATTTACAAAGGTAATTGGTATTGGAGAAAAGAAATTGCTTTGTTCTGGTACTGCTTTTGCATTAGAGACAAGAAACTAATGATTATTCCAGTCTGTAAGAGGAAGTCATTAATTAGTTTGCTTTGCAAAGAGAACTTGGGCTGCAACAGGTCATATTATTCATAATGGCACAAATATGGATTTTAAAGACATGACATGTTAAAGATTGTCTCTGATGCAGAATGGTAATTACCAGAACAATGTCTTCCTACCTGTTGTTCTCACTGTGGCATTGTCAGCTAGACTCCATGACTCACTTCAGCTAACAATGTACAGATATATAGCTTTAACTGCTTAGTGCACGCTGCATCCATCACATATAATCCATGTGTGTGTATGTGCTTCATTTTACATATTAATCATTGAATAAGTTTTTTCTACAGGGTTTGTGCCCATAACCATCGGGATAGTAGACGCACCACTTGTAGACTTTGGTGGCTACAGTTCTAACTATGTTATAACCACTGTTTGATTAAACTTCTTGTGAACCCTTTACTTACAGAGCCAGATTGGATGGTTGCAGCATGACTTTGGACATCTCTCTGTATTTAAATCCAGCTGGCTCGACCATGTTTTTCATTTTTTAACAATAGGATGTATCAAGGTACTTGATAGGATATGAAAGCTTGCGATGAATCTGAAATTCTGTCTAGAGAAAAATGTGTGCAAGGGCTGTGCAAATATAGCCTTTTTTAGATGCATTGTATACACTCTACCTCTATATGAATGTCACATGCATAGTTGATATTCCTTCTTTATAAACATGATAAACGCAATACATGTAGTTATATTGATCTCAAACAAAATGATATTAATTAATGAAAATATTAATTTAAATTTATAGAGTATTATATGATGTAGGTATTTAATTGGTTGAGTTTGTCCGTGAGAAATTATGTACTAATCAACTATTTTAAGAGAAGTATATTTCTGATATTTACTAAAATCATTAAGTATTATGAATAACAATTCAAGTGTCTTGATTTAGTCATTTAGAAGTCGAAGTAACTTTTTTTCAAGAACGCATTTAAATAAACCATACTGCTTAATAAAACAGTAGATCTCAATTCAGTAACATTTATCATTATACTGCTATAGGGTAGAGCTAATTAGCTTTGAGGGTGCTCTGGAGTCTGCAGATCTTAAAACTATAACTTAAACAAATATTTTAGTTAATTGGGTCTATACAAATGTTATTGGAAGATAAAGATATTTTACCTGTCTTACTGTGACACATTCTACCCTTGTTATAAATGCTCTAAATGATTTTTTCACGTTAGCGTTAGATTTACATTGTGTAAGTAAGTACTTATTAATGTTACCCTCTGTATCATCTGTATGCATGATATGGATTTCATCAAAGCACATATTATACTACCTCTGAGTCAGTAAAAAAAAGGAAAACATCACGTAATGCACACGTACGTCAGCAAATTATTTTAACAATTTCACAAGTCCTTCTTTGTTTTAACTTCATTTACTTCATTTGGTGTTGTTTGTACAAGTTATTAATATTCAGATGTGAAGTTTTTCTTTGATAATAATTAAGTGTACTTATTAAATACTTCTTAAAAACTTTGAAAGTAAATTTAATTTGATTTGGTACAAAAAAATTCTTCATACTTCAATGTAAAATATGCCTGTCCTATTGAAATGGGGAAAAAATGTGCAAGCTTTCAACAGAATTCTCATGAATTTAAATTATCTTTGAGTAATCTTTGTATTTATGGAATAAGTGCTAGCACAATGAACTCTTAACATAAATTTATGCATTTTGTTTTAACTGTTTCATAAATTTATATATATATCTTGGTTCTACTGGAAAAAAGAGATAATTCTGAGAGATTCAATTTGTTGAAGAATTTTTCACATAATTATATCAAAAAGCATGATATATAGATAATTAAATTTAAAAATAAATCTCTGGACAGATTATAAGATTATTTATAAGTTCATGTACTGCTTCCTGTTTGAATTGTCATTATCTCATAAGTACTGCTGTTCTCTTGTTGTAGGGTGCTTCACCAAGCTGGTGGAACCATATGCATTATCAACACCACGCCAAACCTAATGTGGTAAGGGGCCCTTTTAAGGAAGATCTATACAAATAATTGTTAAAGTTTGTATAAATGCATGTAGTGCTCTTTCTGTTTGCATGTAACATATATTTTTTTTATTATGGACAATATATAATGAGGAATAAAAGAGCTGCTTTTAAAACAAGTGTTTAATGAATATATTGATAAAAGACAATAAAATATGCATAAGACAGTTTTCTTTTAGTCCTTCAATTTTGTCAATGATGATCTTATCAATTTGCAAAAATTAAAAAATAGCCTCTTGGTAAAGAATTGATAAGCTTCATTTAGAACACTTGTTCCTGTCCTAATTTGCGTATTTATTTTTTCCTTTGTTTATACAGATTGGTAAGGACCCTGATTTGCGTATTTATTTTTTCCTTTGTTTATACAGATGGGTAAGGTTCCTGATTTGTGTATTTATTTTTTCCTTTGTTTATACAGATGGGTAAAGATCCTGATGTCAGAGTAGATCAACTGTTCGTTGTTGGAGAGAAAATGCCTGTTAAGGTATGCATTGTAGTTCAGTGTGTTTCTGGCTCTAAATTAAACTTATCTTTTCTCAGAAGTCTAATGACTAAAATTCTGCTGTTTTTGCTATAAAAGTCCTGATTGATAATTTTTAGGTTGCTGAATCCAACAAATCCAGTATGCCCTACAATCTGCAGCACAAGTACTTCTTTATAAGTAAGTCAATTTCTATATTATGTAAAACGAGGAATTCATTCCCTGTTTTAGCTCACCAGAGTAGAAAGCTTTAATGAGTTTTTCTCCTCAAAGTTTGTGTGTCATTATTGCCTGATAATTAAAAAATAGTTAAAATGGGGTGGGTCATTTAAAATTTCTTATGTAGAACCACTGAGCCAAATATGCAGAACTTGTATGAATTAAAGCTTCATTATTGAGTGAAGAATCAAGTTTGTTCAAATCTTGATTCCAGATGTAACCACATTAGAACTAGAAGTAAAGGTAAATGTTTTGTAATTTGAGTTTAAAAAAATTTTAAAACCTCCAGGAAATACAATTTGAATGGTAATATTCTGCAGATGGAATTTTTTTTGAAGATTTGGTAAGAGTAAAAGGTACTATTCAGTTATTTTCATGAGTTTCTGTTTTTGGATACAATCAAAATTATAATTAGGCTTAGTAAATGTGAATACCAGTAATAAAATTATTAAACTTCATCTTTATTTTATGTACATGTAATTTGTTTGATATAGAAAAAAAAAACAAACTGTGGTTTTTGAAGTTTTAGCAGTGTGCTTCTTTTTAATTCAAAGTAATATCTTGTATGCTTTGTAAAAACATTCGTTCATTCAGTTTATGAAAGATAACATCTTAAATGACTGTTGACATCAGTTTTCTAGTTCAAGCTGTATCTGGTATTTTGTAAAAGATCTCACTAAACCAGTTAAAATATGATATACATTAATATGATTTATAAAGACAAATGGAATTCTTCTTCACTCTTAAGATTTTGTACCTCCACCCCCACCAACCACTCACACCCCTTTTTTATGATAAAGAAATTAATGCACTATAATAATTTAATTTTTTTAAAATAAATTAATGAACTGTTTGATTTTTTTTTTAATATTTACAGTTGGACCCCCTCTTCTGTTCCCCGTGTATTTCCAGTTTATGTTGTTTAGACATATTTTCACCAGAAGATTATGGAAGGTAAATCAATACAGAGTCTTAACGCTAGAACATGTAATTATTTCTTTATACTGTATATTAGAAGAGTTTGAGATATCAAAATTCAAATTCACTATAATCTGGACCATAAACTCACTAGATGTTTTTCAGGTATATTTGGCATAATATTTGAGATATGGACATTTATTTGTATTATATTTTGTATTCTTCAGGATTTCATAGTAGTCATGGCTTTTTATGTGAAGTTTTTCTACCTTTATACACCACTGCTCGGAGTTGGATGGGTATTTGTTTACTATGAAATAATGAGGTAAGACCTGGAAGGAAAAAAAAAGGTGTCATGATTTTGTTCTCATTGCTGAAAAAAGTTGTTGAGATCAATATGTTGATATTTACAGTAAATATATCATATTTACTTACAGAATATTAAAAGAAGAAATATTTGTTATACATGCACTTATTTAAGACCTTTATAATAAAACCTATGAAAAAAAAATTATTTCTGAATCAATTAAGAAATAGTGACCACTTTTGAAAACCCCACCATTTTAAATGTTTTCTATGCAGAGTGCTAGAGAGCCATTGGTTTACCTGGGTGAGTCAGTCGAACCACATCCCCATGGACATTGATGAGGACACCGCTGAGCCGTGGATTCGACTCCAGCTGAAGGCCACTTGTGATATTGAGCAGTCATTTTTCAATGATTGGTTCACAGGGCACCTCAATTTCCAGATAGAACACCAGTAAGAAAACAAAGCTTAGCAATACAGAAAATACAGTGCAATTTACTTAAATGCAAATTTAGTTAAGATGAATACTGTAAATTACTGAATTTCATCTTTGATTAAAATTTTGTTACTTTTGTGTCTAGAAAAAATAAGAAAATAAATCCAACACAAATTATTTCATTTCAGAAACTCTTTTCCTTACATTCGGAAATACATGCATATTTGTATCTGATATCCGTTGTGCATTTTTAAACCACACATTTCACCTGAACCATCAGAACTACACTTTGCATGCTGTGAAATAGTGTAAAAAAAATCATTTATTTTATTAAAAAAAATACACAGGGCTGGTGTAAACAGGTGTAAACGGAATGCCTGTCAAAAAAAAAAAATCAATTCATACAATACTGTAGGCCCATTTGATATTTTCATGAACTGAAATTCCTGCCTGGTAGTATGAGCTAAACAAAACAAATAGAAACATACTGCCAAACCTTGTTATCCCAAACTCAATGGGACTAAGATTAAACTTAAAGATATTGGAGGATATGAGATAACGAGTGTAAAACATATAAAGAAAAATGGGGCTGCCAGGGCACTTCTACAAATCCCTTGTGTTAAAGATTCTGATGATCGAGATAAAGTTCTACTCTACTTATAACACCTGAAGTATTGAAATCTACCGTATTAAAGTGCATGTGAATGAATGAATTTATGGAATTGAATTACACTAAATTTGTTGCAAATATTTATAAGCATGTGAGATATATAACATATATATGCATGTTAATTTATTTTAGCCTTTTCCCTACCATGCCAAGACACAATCTATACAAAATCCAACCAATTGTTCAGTCCCTCTGTAAAAAGCATGGAATTCCATACCAAATGAAAACCCTCTCTCAGTCCTTTGTTGACATTGTGAAGTAAGTACTGAATACATATATAAAATATTCATTATGTTTCATCTTGCTTGAAAGGGGCTTGGACACAGATTTAAAGTTAATATTATATTTTGTAAAATTTTCAGTAAAATATTATGACTTATTTGTTGCTAGAGCATTTCAAGCTGAAATATAATAAAAGCTTGTTTAGAATCTTCTTTTATCTGAAGATTATTAAAACTACCAATCCGGGACGTGTTTGATTGACACTTACCATGAAGTTACTTGTATTCATCATTGTCCTTTACACCCTGTGGTGTGTAGGGCAGCAACAAACTTCCTCCACTCTTGTCTATCCTGGGCCAGCCTCCGGTCTGGTGCATAGCTTTCATCTCGCTTTCAACTGTCCTTCGCCATGATGTTCTAGGCCTCCCCCTCTTTCTTTTGCCTTCTGGGGTCCAATGCAGTGCTGTTCTTGTTGTTGACTGGGGGTCTTTTCGGAGAACATGTCGTATCCATCTCCATCGGTGTTTGGTAATGATGGTACCCATGTCCTCTTGTTTGCATCTGCTCAGCAGGTCTTCATTTGTAATCTTCTCGGGCCAGAAAATCCTGAGTATTCGGCGGAGGCATGTGGTATGGAAGGATCGTAATTTGCTAAGATCCGTCTCTGTTATTCTCCAGCATTTCGATCCATATAGGAAAGTTAATACAACACAGCTCTGGTAAAGCTTCAGCTTGGTGCTGGTGTTGTACTGTGCAGACCTCCAGATGTTATTCATTTCTCTAAATTAACTTGTATTGAATGCACTTTTTTTTCATCAGGAAATTGTTCAAAAGTTGAGTATGTGTATTACATAGGAACTAATTTCAACCCCCTTTTTTCTGGACCTTTTTTCTTCACTCTTAAGACTGATTTTCACTGTTATCACATTTTAAGTTTATTACATATTCCCCCATTCTTCTACGAATGTCACATATGACAAAGATCACCGCTTAATAAATCGACAAACAGTTATAAAAATAGATATATTCATTTAGATGATATTATTTAAATTAAAATTAAAAAAATATATATATATTAAAAAAAACTTATCTATTTCTAATTTAGATATCTTTACTGCCAAATTTAACCCCAATCAACCATAATCAAGGTCATATTTGTTCAACAGTATCCGGTCAGTTGGTTTTGGCACAACTGCCATTTTAAACAAACTCATAATCAGTAAAGTTTATATAACAATAAATGTTTACACTCCCTGTTAAATATCTGGTATCTACGGAAGCATATTAGTGCCACGTAATATTTTTTTTTAAAGTTGGTTATTCCAACTTTAAAGTTGGAAATTCCAATTTTGAATTTGGCTTTTCCAACTTTAAAGTTGGCTTTAAAGTTGTAATCTGTTACAGTAGTGTGGCCTTTACACATGACTTTATGACATCCTGGCTCTTTCACAAGTAAACTTTTATCTTTAATACTTATGAAAAGTAGAAATTCTGTTGTGTTTTAATGTAAAATATTAAAACTATAATCCAGAAAATTCAGAGTAGAAGTTTGAAAAGGAAATCTAACTCGCCAGTATTACGAGTACAGAGTAAAAATTGCAGAGTAAAAAAATTGAACACACCCTGTAAAGCGTAAATATTAAATAAAACAGAGCTTGTGCTCTACAAACTCAGATGTTTGACGTATTATATAGAAGAATGTCGTTATTGAATTAAAAAAATATTCATTCAAGTTCAATTTAATAAACTGAAATTATTTTTTTATAAACATAGAAATTTTAAATTTACACAATTCAACTGTGTCCAGGCTCCTTTTATAGTACATTAATTTTACATAAATTTCAATATTGGTGTAACTTCATTGTCATGCAGCTGAAAAGAAAATTTTGTTAATTTTGTTCAAAAGAAATTTCATATCATTAAAGTTATAAATGTATGTTTCCCCCTAAATTCTTTTATTTCATAAATGCAGACAATGTTTTAAGTTATTTTTTTAAAACAAATGTCTAATTTGCTATGTTTCACCAGGTTAGCTCAGTTATTTGCCCTTGTATTGTACCTGTGTACTTTTTCTTGTAGATCACTGAAGCATTCTGGAGAACTTTGGGAGGCAACACTGCATGCCCACCACGTATCTTGATTGGAATGAGAACTGCTAGAAGTGCCTATAACTTTTAAACAAATTTAATATACACTTTTGTCAAATGTACCATGCTGTACCTCCATACTTTCTGGGTTGGTAAAATAATTTATTTTAAAGAAAATATGAAAATACCAACATGGAAAATGAAGGAGTTACAACATGAAACAGCTCTAAGTGTTCTGCAAGCAATACACCAAATAACAATGTCTGGCATTTGACTGTGCACAAGAACAGTTAACGTTGATTGGAATATGATAATAGCCCTTCCTTTGTGTGAGACTTCAGTCTGTTTTGATATATTTTACTAGTGATTTAAATTTTTGTTCTCTTTTTGTATTTTCTACTGGCATCTTTAGGCTTGTTATATCCTCAATTTTGAGCAGATGAAATTCGTAGTTTTTGTATGATGCATAATTATTATCATTATTATGATTTACTAAATAGAAATGCTTTCTATTACACGAGTCTTGTTTTATTTATATGTATACTGAGCAGAGCAGTATGATTTGTCTGTAGCAGAAACAAAAGCCAGAGTTGGAAGGATAACTATGATGACATAATGTGAGCCATCTCCAGGGTCTAAAATGTGATACATGTATTGTTATGGGATGAATTATGGTATGGTATTCGTGTCCATCCGTTAGCTTTTTTGTTTGCATGTAACTTAATTACTACTAGGGTAGAATAATCACACTATGTAAGCTGATACATCTTGGGTAGAATGTGTGTTACACATTGAAAACAGGTGACCTTTAATTAAGATATGGCCAAATATACCAAAACCATGTCTGGCTCACAAGTGGAAAACTATTAGACGTGGAATCATAAAACTTTATTCAATCAATGCCTGTTAGGTAGAAGGTGTGTTACATCCTACATTAAGGTCACTGTGACTTTTTATTAAGGTTATTAATATTTAAGAAAAAAGAAAACTTAAAAAAAGTAATCCGTAGATATGTATGCAAGAGTATGGCAATAATCTTATTCAAAAATGTTGCATCAAGAAAAGACACATTTTTTTTATTTATTGTACAGCTTTGGGTATCAAATAATACTCGATAATGAGAAAATCCTCTTGTCCCAAGGGAATTCAGTTGGACATGCAAGGGTATTTTGATGAGAGTCAAATTAAATCGTCTAGTTGAAGATTAATTAATGAGTTACATGTAAGTGTAAGCAGACTGTCTTAATCATTTCTGTAAAATTAGAGTATATCTGATCAATCAGCGTAGGAAATGTACCGTTCATCAAACATTTAGGAATGGCGAAGACACTAACGTCTTTGTACTAAGGTTGACATGATTTTATTACATGCACACTCATCTGTTTATGATACAGTAATTAAACAATTTACATGGAATGCGAATCAAGTACTGATGATTAGGGCTGTGTCAATATATCGATTAATCGATACGTATCGATATTCTGGAATGTATCGAAAAAATAACTTCCAATACGTATCGGGCAGGCAGTTTTTCTTACAATTCTGTGAAAAAGTTGGAAATTTCAGTTACCAAAGGTTATATTTAACTGTTTTGAATTAAAACTAATCAATAATGAAATAAACATTAAGGAGATAGCACATCTTAAATAACTATTAAAAATACAAAGACAACATTATTTTAACATGTTAGTTTCACAGTCATTATAAGTTTGAATTTGAAGTGTACTTTGTAAAGACAGTGAGACATGAACTTCCAATTTGGTAATAAAACACTCAGTTTTTATCAAATTTATGCAATAAATGATTTACAAGACTTTTTTGATAGACTTGTTAAAGAATCCAATATATCGCATATCGCTGTATAAAATATCGTATCGTACTGAAATATTTTTCTCAATACACAGCCCTACTGATGATATACTCAAAGAAGATATATCTGTCCAAGTGACTAAGTGTCAGTTGACGTACATGTAATTATGATTTTCATTTTCAGTGACATATTGCCACAGCCACCAGGTACACGTATTTAAAAAAGTGAGGGGAAAAGTTCAAACTTTAATAAATTCCCTTTTAACTTGAGAAAAAAGGAAGAGAGAGAGAGAAATCTTCAGAAATATACCAGAAAACATTATAGTATTATATTAGTGTACAATTGTATATGGCCATGAGCGAGTCGTAATGGAATTACCCCATTCCCTCAAGTTATGAAGTTTTTCCTACTCAAAAAATGTGACATACTATATGGTTTGTATGACGATAACAAAGAGCCCTCTATCACAATGTTGGCAATTCACATACTAGTATGGTATGTATGACTATAACAAAGAGCCCTCTATCACAATGTTGGCAATTCAGAAAAAAATGATTGGGTTCACAATCCCTGTTTACTCTTTACAAAATGTTGCTTTAAAGCTTATGATTTTCAAAAAGAAACTTAATTTACAATTAAAATGCATACCCTTGGGGTGGTTGGGGGTGACAGAAATGGCATTTTAACTTGACAATAATATAAAGTGGGAGAAAAGGGCATGCATGTTTATTTACTACTAAAGTTTATTCTATTGTTTTCAATCTGAACTGAAAAACATCATTGCTGATGAGTAGAGTTTCTCCCCTAAATAAATGATGTACATTATTAAAGTACCTGGAAATATACATTCATGTGCCCAGTCAGTCTTCCAAATATCAGATTGAATACATGTAGCAAACATCATTTGTACATATATACTTATAACTTACAATGTACAATGATGCTTTATGTATAATACAAAACGTACTTTCATAGTTTTCATAAGTTAAATACGATCGGATCTAGAATAGAGGACAACAAAATGAAAACCTTCTTATAATCATATCTCTTATTAGGCAAATAATTGTAATTTATTACGAGTATTGAAATCTGAACAGTATGTCGTTACGACTACCTTGCCTTTGGTAAGACGACTGGTTCCTCAGTTGGAGCTACTATATATACAGTTTCATTCGTTAAAATTATACCTCTCTACATTTAAATCAATTATTTATTTTAAACATTGACAAATATCAAATGGAATTTCTTATTGTACACCTAAATAAGTCTTCATACAATTTTATTTACAATATAACTATACCTACGCTAAACCTTTCATTAAAGTAGGATGATGCATATTTAAAATAAAACAGATTTTTTTTATTTTATCGAATATTCGAACATATTCGAATACTTTCATTGAATATTCGAATATGAATTATTGACAAAATTGACATCCCTACTTATAAGTATATGTTCAAAAATGTACTCAAACACAATTGGGAATGTAACTTGTAGGAATGTGCGATTTATCGATATACCAGTATATCGTGATTTTTTATTTGCGCGATATGTATCATGATACAGAGACTAAAATACCGGTATTTAGTATGTACTTTTTAATTCTTAATGTACTTAATTAATTTTTAAGCTCACCTGCATGAGCTGAAAGCTCAAGTGAGCTTTTCTGATCACCTGTTGTCCGTCCGTCCGTCTATAAACTTTTCACATTTTCAGATTCTTCTGAAGAACCACTGGGCCAATTTTAACCAAACTTGGTACAAAGCATCCTTTGGTGAAGGGGAGTTTAAATTTTTAAAATGAAGGGCCAAGCCTCCTTCCAAGGGGAGATAATCAAGAAAAGACAAAAATAGGGTGGGGTCATTAAAAAATCTTCTCAAGAACCACTGGGCCAGAAAGCTGAAACTTATTTGGAGGCATCCTGGGGTAGTGTAGATTCTAAATTATTCAAATCATGACCCCCAGGGGTAGGGCGGGGCCACAATGGGGAATCCAAGTTTTACATTGAAATATATAGGAACAATCTTTAAAAAGTCTTCTTCTCAAGAACCACTGGGCCAGAAAAGCTGAAACTTATGTGGAAGCATCCTGGGGTAGTGTAGATTCTAAATTATTCAAATCATGACCCCTGGGGGTAGGGCTGGCCTATAATAGGGAATCCAAGTTTTTACATTGAAATATGTAGAAAAAATCTTTAAAAATCTTCTTTTCAAGAACCACTGGGCCAGAAAAGCAGAAACTTAAGTGGGAGCATCCTGGGGTAGTGTAGATTCTAAATTGTTCAAATCATGACCCCGGGAGTAGTGTGGGGCCACAATAGGGAATCCATGTTTTACATTGAAATATATTGGAACAATCTTTAAAAAATTTCTTCTCAAGAACCACTGGGCCAGAAAAGCAGAAACTTATGTGGAAGCATACTGGGGTAGTGTAGATTCTAAATTGTTCAAATCGTGACCCCCAGGGGTAGGGCGGGGCCACAATAGGGAATCCAAATTTTACATTGAAATATGTAGAAACAAGATGTGTTTGTGAAACACTGATGCCCCCGTATGGCAGCTTATGTCGAAGGTTAAAGTTTCTCAAATGCAAGTCAAAATCCAGGCCAAAAGATAAAAAATGTTGATACCCAAAGAAAGATCTTGTCTCGAGGAAAACACCTGTGAAATTTGAAAGACCTAGATACAACTGTTCAAAAGTTATGGTGAAGGTTAAAGTTTTTAAAATAAAAGTCAAATGTCAAGGTCAAGGTCAAAGTGGTTGGTATCCAAAGGCAGATCTTGTCACAAGGATTACATATGTGAAGTATGAAAGCCCTAGCACCAACCATTCAAAAGTTATGGCCAAGGTTAAAGTTTTTCAAAAGTAGGTCAAACTCCTAGGTCAAGGTCAAAGGGTCAAAGTGGTTGGTATCCAAAGGAAGGTCTTGTCACAAGGATTACATATGTGAAGTATGAAAGCCCTAGCATCAACCATTCAAAAGTTATGGCCAAGGTTAAAGTTTTTCAAAAGTAGGTCAAACTCCTAGGTCAAGGTCAAAAGGTCAAAGTCGTTGGTATTCAAAGGAAGGTCTTGTCACAAGGATTACATATGTGAAGTATGAAAGCCCTAGCTCCAACCATTCAAAAGTTATAGCCAAGGTTAAAGTTTTTCAAAAGTAAGTCAAACTCCTAGGTCAAGGTCAAAAGGGTCAAAGTGGTTGATATCCAGAGGAAGGTCTTGTCACAAGAAATACACATGTGAAGTTTGAAACCCTAAGCACCAACTGTTCAAAGGTTGTGGCCAAGGTTAAAGTTTTTCAAAAGTAGGTCAAGTCCAAGGTCAAGGTCAAAAGGTCAAAGTTGTTGGTATCCAAAAGGAGGCCTTGTCACAAAGAATACACATATGAAGATTGAAACCCCAAGCTCCAACTGTTCAGAAGTTATGGCCAAGGTTAAAGTCTCATAAAATTTTGCAAAAGTGGGTCAAACTCCAAGGTCAAGGTCAAAAGGTCAAATATGATGGTACCCAAAGAAAGGTCTTGTCACAAGGAATACACATGTGAAATATGAAAGTCATAGCTCCAACCAATCAAAAGTTATGGGCAAGGTTAAAGTTGACAACAGACAGACAGACAAACGGACAAACAGACAAACAAACAGATAAACAGACAAACAGACAGACAGGACAAAAACAATATACCCCCGGGATCTTTCGATCCGGGGGCATAAAAATCTTTAAAAATCTTCTTTTCAAGAACCACTGGCCCAGAAAAGCAGAAACTTATGTGGAAGCATCCTGGGGTAGTGTAGATTCTATATTATTTAAATCATGACCCCTGGGGATAGGGTGGGGCCACAATAGGTACTACAAGTTGGAAAATCAGGTGAAACACAGCAAGACCAGTTACTCAGGTGAGCGTTGTGGCCCATGGGCCTCTTGTTTGTTCAAACTTTCTAAGTACAGTTACAGGAATTATAAAAAATGTTGTAAAACAGTAAAACAAAGGCATCATAGCATCCAAACATGCTTTATTAATATATTTAAGGAATGAATTTAATAGCTACCCAATTTATATGGTATATTAAAAGTGGGTTGGGAAGTTTACGCTTTATAAACCACGAAGCCGTTTATAAATTGGGTAGCTATTAATTTCATTCCTTATAATTTAATTTTCATTCATTTAGTGTAAGAAAAAAAAAGATGATTGGCCTTAAAAATGACTTCAAATTGTACATAATTTAAAAGTAACGTCAGGCAGATCGAAACGTTCTTGACGCAAGTCATTGTGACGTAGGCAGCCCAATTTATACGATATAAAGTAAATTTTTTATCCAATCAAATACCATGTTATAACCAGAATTAAATTATATATAGATAAAAATGAAAAAAGTGAAGTTATGTTTTCACACTATATTTGTTAGAAAAATAATGAAAATTAATTAAAAATCAAAAGTAAAATTCATGTGTAAAAATATGATATTTTTGAGAAAAATTGCGATATATTGCAATACAAAATTTTTGGCGATACCTATCCCTAGTAACTTACAAATTTTGCAAAGAAATAATTAAATACTCTGGAATCAAATTGATTAGGGTCCCCAAAGCCAGAGTAAGGCATCTGCTGAATGAGGAGCAGGCAGAAGCACCATAGTTCATTAAAGCCAGTTTTTACTCATAAGAAGTTCTAGAGAAGTTCATTTAAAATTTTTATCATCCATGTCTCCGTATTTCTCGAACTTTACCTTGGCATGCATACATTTCAAATGTTCACTAAACTGACTCTCTATTCCACCTGTTCAGTACTTTATGAACCCTTTTAACCAATAAAAGTTACAACTTTGAACTTGCTCAAAATTTATTAACTATAGAATACAGAACATTTACAACAATATAGACCTATCTCACATCTCTAATTCATTATTTACATTATGTGACCTGTTTTTCAAATGCAGTTCAATTATGTCTTTGAATTCAAACCGTCCAAGAAGCTGATATGCAAGGGGAAGTAAATGCTGGATAAGGGGATGCAGAACTTCACCTCCGAATGAGAATAGATCCATGCCAAGCTCAAGGCCTTCTCCATAATCACATTCATCATTTGCAAACTGTACTAAAGTGATGAGTTCCTGGATTGGGTCCATATTCTTGTCTCTTTCTTCCTTGCTTTTGCTTTCAACAACTTTCTTAAACATTTTTTTCAAGTCAGCAGGTGTTTCTGGAACTGGTCGATACCCAACCTCATTTTTGTCTACAGGAACTACTATTCCAGCTCCATGAAATGTTTTACAAACAACCTTTTTGTTTCGCTTTTTCATTTCATTACTCTGAAGGTCCAAACAAAGTTTTCTGGACTTGGCAAAGTCAATTAATTGGTTCTGAAAATCTTTTAGTTTTTTCTTTTGGTCTTGATCAGCAGATTTCAGTTCTTCATCTATGATGTTTTTAACAGCACCAAAGATGTTCTCTCCTTTTGGGGTAATTTTACAGGAGTCTTTTGCCTGGTTCACTGCAACAAAAACTGGCATTTCTGATGGTTCATCTCTGAAATATCCTATATGGAACTGCGTATCTTTATCTCCTTTGACAACTGTCATAAATTCTGGTGGATCATAGTAATAACGGTAATGTAATAGAAACTTTGGTCGTCTCCCTTTCTTGTTTTTGTTAACTCCTTTGTGTTTCCCTGCCAAAATATCATATGGTCCAACCAGTGTCCAACCTAGCAGAGATTTCATAGCATTCTCCGGGTGAGATCCATTTTGCTTTTTGCAGAATTCCCAAAACTGGTAGAAATCTTCAGGCATATCCATGAGGTATTTTTGTTTGATGTTATCCCTGACATTAGCAGGAGAGGGAATATCTTCCTCTTCCCCTTCTTCACTGTCAATTCCGCTAGAACTGTCAGTTGTTTCATTTACTACTTTTTGCTCTTCTTCGTGTGTACTTTTCTCTGACGAGAGCGGGTCAGATTGTTGAACAACAGTTTTTGTATCATTGCCTTTTGTTTTCTTCGGCTCTGACTCTGTGTCATTCTCGTCAGTCACTTTTTTCCTTTTGATGTTTTCTTGTTCAGACTGTTGCTCATCACTCGGATGACTATATTCCCGTAAATGCTGAGGATTTCTCCTGTAACATTTCCCTCCATATTTGCACGGCTTCTTTGACGCCATATTCAATGGAATGTCTCATTACCCGTTTGGACGCCAAAATGCGTGATGTTCATTCTGTACGGTGAATTTATTCTTAAAAAGTGATATTGGAAATAAAAACGTAAACATATTTTTTTTCCTAATTTGCAATTATTTCTTATTCACTATAACCTTAATTTTTATTTGAAATGCAAATTCAGTATTTTGATCGGGCGTGGTTCAAAGTCAAATCGTCTTTAAGAATTAAAAAAAATCAGAATAGAAATTATATTTATTTATGTAAGAATGTTTGTCATATGGCGACCCCATATTTGTTCCAACTTTTAAACGTTTTTAATAAGGAGATACTTATACTTCGAGGGCATTGATCATTGCGATGAAGCTTGTCTTTTCGGTTTTTAGTGATTTAAAAATGCATTGACTACTGTATTGTAAACAGCTGAACAACACGTGGACGGTGGAAAAAGAGTCGGTGTTTTTCTTCCCGTCTAATGCCATTTACAGGTATTCTGCTATTTGTACGTTGTTAAGGCTGGCATACCATTGTCTCACCGAAAACACCTGACACCTTTAGGTCTCAGGTGACCGCCTTCTTACCCTAAACATGCTATAGGAGAACTATTACATTGTAGGCCATTTAAACCTTCTAAAGTTTCAATTTCGGCATATCATGTGCACCACACTTGCCAATATAATCAGTATGATGATTGTGGGCAATACTTGGCAGAAGTACCTGACAAATACAGACTGCTTTGCATAAAAAGTGTGTACAGGTTTTGTCAATTTTAAAAATTCTTTGATAATGTAGTCTGTAGATCGTGAATTTATGACAAATTCGATAAAACAATAAAATAGATAAATAAAAAAAAAACTTCAAGGAACTCAAAAGTTGTTCAGTTGATATTATAAGCATCATTCGTCAGGGTCATTTATTCAAGGTCAAGGTCGTTGATAAGAGAAGCTATTTTCACTCTTATGTTAAAATGTTTTTAAAATAACTCATTTATCATGGAAGTTGCTTAGACCTTTACAAAAAAATGTATCATATAATAGCTTCCATCAGGCCATTTTGGAAGAGGTCAGAGTTTGATAGAAGGGTTCTTCTCATATTTCTTGTATTTAAAAAAATTAATGAAATTTTCATAGATTCAAGTTAGAAGACATTAGAACTAAGTGATGGTATCAATTAGATTAAATTTGACCGTTCTATTTTTGAAGCAAGGTCAGGGTCAAGGTCATTATCTTTTTCCTCGACATTAAGAATAAAAATTACTGTTGACAATCATGTGCTGCCTACTTCTATTTCAGAAGATTAAATGTTTTCTTTTTGCATATAAAGATATTTTCATATTGGGTCTATCAGATGATACTACCAAATTGACAAAAAAAGATATTGGCTAAATTCGAATTTCCTCTATTTTCTTAAATTTTTAGGATATATTAGTTATCTTTGTATGAGTCGTATATTTAAATTTTTCTTATTTTCACATATGGTAAAGTAGTCATATAAAGACACAAAATGATACAAAAACAAGTTTTCACCATAATTTACTAAGAGAGAGAGAGAAAAAAAAAAACCACTTTTAATTGATAGTTTACTCAAATCTATACTTAGATTGGAAGCTTTTAAAAGCTAACCAAATTGTAGTTTGTTTGGAAAATCATATTTATTTGATATATTTTAAAATGTAAGTCCATTATTAGTATTTATTTAATTTTACCTAAATTTGAATTTTTCTTTAAGTCTCTGAGTTGTTTAAAAGTTTGATCTAAATTCATTGTTCTATGGTAATTTTGAGATCGAAGCAGAAGAGGAGATATTTTCATACACGGCCATTCCTCCAATAATATAGTCCCTGCTAAATTTCAAACTCAATTTCTATTTAAAGTTGTACAATTATGTTGAGGAAAGAAAAAATATGTGTAATTCCTTACATCTGTTATAAGACATATAAGAAAATATTCTTTGAATATTTCATCTAGTCAAAAACCAGACAAGAATCCCTCCATAAGTAAAATTGTTGTACAGGGTCAATTAACCAGAAGGGAAAAAGACCAATTTTACTATAGTTAATATTAGATCCTCAGTTCATGTACATAATAAAATTTGAATTATTTTTCAAAGATAATTGATCTTCAGGTAACATTAAGATAATAAAGAAAAAAAAAAGATGAAACTGATGTGAAAGCAATCTGATTAAAATCAGATCCTTTGATCCGCTCACATAGATAATAAAAATATTCATTAAAATTTTGACTAATCAGAGAGATCGTACTTAAGCGACATTCGGGAAAATGAATGTAGAAGTGAAAGTAGCTGTAGAGAAGATCTTATCGTTTTGTACAAAACAAAGAGCTAAATAACAAGGTAAAAGCAAATACTAAATATATTTCTGTACAGAAAAGACTGTGGTCGTTTTTTTGACAGGCTACGGAAACCAGGTCATCCATTTTCCGTTCGTGTATCATCGGGGCTTTTACTTCTGTATCTGAATTCCGAGATACTTCTAAATTCTTTGAAGCAAACATTTGATTGGATAATTGAAAGGTCACCAGGAAATGACCCTGAATGGGGTTTCTACAGATCCTTGTGTCTATGTGAGCGGATCAAAGGATCCGATTTTAATCAGATTGATGTGAAAGCCTCATAACATAGTGTAAATTCAAGTTTGTTCAAACCTTGACCCCCAGGAGCTAGGGAGGGCCACAATTAGGGATCAAAGTTTTACATAGGAATATATAGGGGCAAAAAATCTTTAAAACAATGTAAAAATATTTTCAAGAACAGTGGAGCCATGTCTAGTCTTATTTATATGGAAGCATCCTCAAGTAGTGTAGATTCAAGTTTCAAATCATGACCCCTAAGGGGGGGGGGATAGGGTGGGACCACAATTGGTGATCAAAGTTTTACATAGGAATTTTTAGGGAGAAAAACAGCAGGGCATAGTGAGTCAGGTGAGTGTTGTGGTCCATGGGCCTCTTAAAATTTTTAAATGTTTTCTTTCTGTATCTTAAATTTACTACCTCTTGTATATTTAATGCTTTTTTATTGGATGTTTTTAACCTTGAAACTAAGCTCTAAATATGAGGACAATGGCCTTAGCTGAAGGGCTTGCTCCCAGGAGTTTGAATTATTTACCTGTACAGTGAAGGCAGTGCTAAATAATCTTTACATGAGTATAATGTACATGAGATATACATGAGATGGGAGCATTTATCAATCTCTGTGCCTTTTTATCTGATGAAATAATTTCACTGGTAAGTGTTTGGTTTTATAGATTTTTGTCCCCAGCTTTCACTGAAAGTGGGGGGTATATTTGGGTCTGTGTGTCCATTTGTCTGTCTATCTAGCTGCATTTCTGTATGTAACTTTCATTTTCAGGCGATATCTCAAGAATACTTCGAGTTTTTGCAATGAAATATTCCTCATGGTCTAAAGAACACCCCAATTGATTTTGAAGTCAAAAGGTCAAAGGTCAAGGTCATAAATTCACACATAGTGTGACACTTGTTTCCATGTGATATCTTGAGAAGCCTTTAAGCTTTTGCAATGAAATTTAATATCACCACTCCCTATGACCTTTAAAAGACCCCTATTCATTCTTTAGGTCAAAAGGTCAAAGGTTAAGGTAATAAATTCATACATTCTGTCTGTGTATAACACTTTTGTTTCTGGATGACATCTCAAGAAGCTTTTGCAATGAAATTTTATATCAACACTCTCTATGGCGTAAAGAAGACACCTATTGATATTTAGGTCAAAAGGTTCAAGGTCAAGTCATAAATTCATTCATTCCAGGGATTTTTTTAGGGTCTCTCCGGGGCCGAAATTCGGCCCCATTCCCAATGCTGAAAAGTGCATGTTTTTCCCAAAATCATACCTAAAAATTCCCAATATGAAAAAAAAAGTATTAAGTTGTAAATTATTAAATAAAACAATGACAAAAAGGTGTTTATGTTCTCTGTGTGCGATCTACGAGCCATCCGAGGACTTCCGAGAAGTTACTCGGAATACTATGGATGTTTGCATGCGTACTTTTTAAAGCGGGATCGATGTTTAAAAATTAAAGTCAGGATCGTTGTCTAAAAAATAAACGTTCATCATGTCAGTCTCTCCAGTTTGCCTAGGACGGTAATTTTCTGGCTGGGTTGAATCGCTCCTATTCTTATAAATTGGTCAAACAATACCGATTAACCACTCATTTGGAACAAACCCACTATCAAATGTTATTTTAAAGAACTTCTTACATAAAGGTAAAAAAGATGACAACGTATAAATATGTTCATTTACATACCCTGCGGCTTTGCCATTTTTTAGCTTCTGAACTTCAACAGCCGCTATTATTTCATATCACTAAAGCTGGTTTAAGCCAGCTTCATACTATAAAAAATAAGAAGAATGATTAAATATTTGATTTTTGTTTTTTCTTATTTATTTGTATGAAGATATTTTTCCCAATTTCAACCAAATATCGCTATTTTTCCCAATCTTGACGGCCCCGACCCCTGGAATCAAGGGGTAAAAAAATCCCTGCATTCTGTTTGTGTGTTACACTTTAGTCCACAAGCAATATCTTTTAAAGTCTTTAACAGAGCTTTTGTAATGAAATTTTAAATCACAACACCTTATGGTTGAAAGAAGATCGCTTTTGTTTCTAAAGTCAAAAGGTCAAAGGTCAAGGTTAAAAATCATACATTAGTAACATTACAAATCACAGTTTTTAGATGATAATTTTAGTTTTCTTTGAGTTTTCTACAATAAAATTTAATATTTTAACTCCCTATGTTGTAAAGTAGTCTCCTCTAGATTTTGAGGTCAAAAGATCTTAAATTCATACATTCTGTTTGTGTGAAACACTTTCATTTCTGGACAATATCTTAAAAAGTTTTTGAGCTTTTGCAATGAAATTATATTATATATCACAACTCCTTATGGCCTAAAGAAGAATCCTATGGATTTTGAGGTCAAAAGGTCAGAGATCAAGGTCATAAATTCATACACTTGTGTAACACTTTTTTCCAAAATATTACACTCTGTATTAAAAATACTTTGAGATTTTGCAGTGAAATTTTATATCACAACTCCCCATGGCCTTATAAAAACCCAAAGGTCCAAGGTCAAGGTCAGAAATATATTTTCAGATAATAATTTTAGTTTTTCTGTAAGCTTGTGCAATGAAACTTTTTGTCATGAATTTCTTTAACTTTAAAAAGAATCATATTGACTGTAAGGCCAAAAGCTGAAAGGTCAAGGTTTCTTTTTCCACTTGCAAAATTTTTCCAATTATTTCACTCTCTTCTTTTTCCTTAAGCAAGGGACACAAATTCTCAGAATTATAGCTTGTTTTGTTACATATGCAAACTTAGTTGTGTGATAAAACATTGTGCAGCTCAACCAATTGAACTTGAGTAGGAAAGCATTGAATATTTTGACAATATGCCTAAAATTAACACTTTATTTATAAATACTCTATGTACATGTCAACAACAGTTACTGTCCAAACAAATGAAGCTAGGACACATACTAAAAGATCAGACTGTGAACAAAAACAATTTCCTGCTACATGCATAAAAGTTACTCTGTGGAACAGTCAGATATTGTCATTCACATTTTTATGCCCCTGTAATCAAAGATTTGGAAGCATATATTTTCTGCCCTGTCTATTTGTCTGTCTAGTTGTCTGTCAGTGTATCTGTCTTTATGTTTGTCTGTAAAAACTTTAACCTTGGCCAAAACTTTTGATTGGTTGGAGCTGTGGCTTTCAAATTTCACATGTGTATTCCTTGTGACAAGATCTTTCTTTAGGTTCCAACATATATGACCTCTTGACCTTGGAGTTTGACCCACTTTTGCAAAATTTTACCACGCTTTAACCTTAGCCATAACTTTTGAATGGTTGGCACTAGGGCTTTCATGCTTCACGTGTGCTTTCCTTGTGACAAGAACCTTTCCTTGGATACAAATATTTTTGACCTCTTGACCTTGACCTTAGAGTTTGACCCACTTTACAAAAACTTAAACCTTGGCCATAACTTTTGAATGGTTGGTGCTAGGGCTTTCATATTTCACACATATATTCATTGTGATAAGGCCTTATCTAGGGTACCAACAATTTTGACCATTTGATCTTGATCTTTGCATTTGACTTACTTTTGAAAAACTTTAACCTTGGCCACAATGCTTGAATGGTTGATACTAGGGCTTTCATATTTTACATGTTTATTCTTTGTGACAAGACCTTCCCTTGGGCACCAACATTTATAATATTTTGACCTTGGAGTTTAACCTACTTTTGTAAAACTTTAACTTTTGCAATAACTCTTGAACAGTTGGTTCTAGGGCTTTCATATTTCACGTGTGTATTCCTTGTTACAAGACCTTCCATTGGGTACCAAGATGTTTATAAATATGAATTTTGAACCACTTATCTTAGGTCTATTCAGCTATGAAACACACATTTATTATATTTCAATCTTTGTTGTTTGATCAATAATAAAGAAAAAGAAGGTGTGTGTCATTAATTAAGTTCTCTCTTGTTGGGAAGAGATAATTGCCCTCCAGATCACAGCTTTAAATTGCAATCAAAACAAATCAACTCCTCTAAAGAGATATTCATTCCATGATTTAGAAGACAAAGCCAATGAAGATAATTATTTCAATTTAAAATGCTCTGCTAGCTTTAGAAAAAAAAAACCTTTCAATTTGATAATTATTTTAACATCTAAACAGATTTTTATGAATGAATTTTCCATCCGTCCAATTCTGATTTATGAAGTAAAATTGTTCAACATAAATAGCAATTTAGGATGTTAAGGTTACCTTCAAAGGAAATATTTAATTTGAGGGGTTACAGTTTCGACTCATTTCACTCTATTAAAATACTCACTTTTAATCAAATATCATAAGCCATGCAATTTGTGTACATGTAGGTTTTGTGTGGTGGAAACTGCATCAAACTGATCTCGGATAGTTCTTTAAGGAGATTCTTATCGTTTTGTAAATAATGTTATAAAATTTAATTAAACCAGAAAGATACACAATGCCTATAGCATATAATTTCTTGTACTGTTTGTGCAGAGGCTGAGGTTATATACAAATAAATGATGTTCTGTATATTCACTGACAAGGATTATAAAAATTTTCAAAAAATTAAAAATGTAATTTGTAATTTAATTAATTACTTTTGCAAAGTAATTGTAATTTAATTAATTACATGTCTTAGAAAGCCTGTAATTTAATTGTAATTTAATTGAAGAAAAAGTCAAAGTAATTGTAATTTAATTAATTACTTTTTAAAGTAATTGACCCCATCCCTGGTACCAACAATGTTGATTTGTTTACCTTGACCTTGGGAGTTTGACTTGCATGAACTATGGAGATAATGAACAGTTTTCAAGCTTAAAGTCCATTAAAATAATACAAATCTAGAGCAGAGCAAACATGGACCTCCAAAAACATCAGAGGTTAGATCAGGTGCCATTGAGGAGTGAGCATCCCCTGCCGACCGATCACAGCCACCGTGTGCTCCATGTTATGACTGGGAAACAACGGAAAAATCTGTTGACAATTCAGTGTGTAAATAATGGCCCAACGATTAGTATGAAAAACGTCAGTCAGCATATGACTTAATGGCAGATTGTATTTGGTAAACTTTAACCTTCGTCGTGAGCTGCCATATGGGGGCATCAGTGTTTTACAAACACACCTTGTTTTCTTCTATTTTATTTGCAGAACTAGAAACATGGCAGTGAATGTGGTGGGTTTGGTGGTACTCTTATTATTCTACCTGATCATTATAACTGTTGGAATTTTGGCGGCTAGACTAAAAAAGAAGGCCACAGGGACGTCTAGAATGGAGGAAGCTATTGTAGCTGGGAGAGATATTAATGTAATTGTAGGAATTTTTACCATGACAGGTATAAAATAATAATACAAACATTTTTTTAAGATTTTTAAAGATTTTTCCTCTCTATGTAAAATTTGAATCCCTCATCACTGTGTGGCCAGATTTTGACAAATTACTATGCAGTCATCTTTTTGCAGTGTATAATTATACAGATATTAAACATATGTCCAAATTAAAAATCACAGGATATTGATTGGGTTACAAAGAAGGTCCATGTTTTTAAACTGAAATACATGTAATTTGGAAACAACCTAAAGGCCAGCCAGTCTTAAGTTAGCTAGTTAATTTACAGAATTCTTCATGGAATATTGATTCAATTTATTGCACATCATTGGAATTTTTAATGATGTAAATAGATTTATTCCAGAAAAAGTTGCTGCCTGATACTGTGGAAGTTGTATTGTTGCATTGACTAGATTCTAGATTGGCAACATAACAGACAATTCATTGTGAAACACAATCTTTATTGTACTTTATTGTGCTTTAACAGCCACAACAGTAGGAGGTGGGTACATTAATGGAACAGCGGAGTCTATTGCATCATCAGGCATGGTGTGGACCCTGGCGCCTTTTGGGATCTTCCTCGGACTAATCACAGGTAATTAAGTATAACTTACTGATATTAATTAATCTGAACCAAAGGCTTCAGAAAGATTTAGTGATCCAAGTTTGTCTGTCTTCATTCCTTCTGTTTGATCTGTTTGTCATCAGTGTCTTAACTTCAAACATTTTCCTCTTCTTCTCAAGAAACACTGAGTCAATTTCAAAATAAACATGCCATAGAGTATTCGTAGGTAAAGCATATTCAAGTTATTAATAAATAAAAATAGAAAAGTAGAAATGGTGTGGGATTTTATAACATTATTCTTTAAGAAAATACTAATAAGACCTGAAGAAAACAATGCTTATTAAGATTAAGGCTTCTCAATGTAGCAGAGATTTAATTTGTTCAAATTATGCCCTAAGTGCAAGGTTGGGGCCACAGAAGGAATATGAAGGAAAAAAAATATTCTTCTCAAAAAGATGGGATTATAATTAGGGTCATTTACAAGTATCTCCATGTTGTGTAGCTTAAGTCTGATTAAATCTTGACCCCCACATTGTGGGTGGTGGAATTGTGTGACAATAAGGAGTCAAGCTTTATATACTGGTAGAATATTATAAAGGAAGTCTATCAAAGTGTTTTTTCTTCAAAACAGCAAGGCTACAAATAGTCAAATATTACATAGGGCATCCTTATGTTGTATGATTCTAGTAAGCTACAGATTCTTTACCAGGCTTAGAGCCATGTGAAGACTGGAGAAATATCTAACTCATCTGAACATCTGTAAGTCGTTTTAATTCCATGGTGTTGAAATTTCACGATTTCTCAAAAAGTACCAATTGCGATGGTTTTAATTTCACGCTGCAAGAAATTAATTTAAAGCATTTAAACGTTTTTAAAAACTAATGATTGCTTTCACTATGGGTTTAAATTCGCGGAAAAATGATGAATCTCGAAATTAAAACCATCTTGATTATTTGCCAATGTACAGTTTATAATCAGGCTCATTGGTGTATTTTTTATATATAACAAGATAGATAAATGAAAAACATTTTTGTTTCCTCACATCAAAGTTGGAGGAGATAGAGTACCGCACTTGTGTGTTTGTGGGTGAGTGAGTGTTTGTAACGAAAGTTTCACACTTGGGTGATAATTTATATCAGGATCAGCATGCTCTTTTGTAAGGGGTTGCTCTGCTTTATGGTGCCCTTGTTTATTAATTTGTTGCCATGCACATTGTAATGTCTTTGTAATTTTAATTAAATATCTCTGATACATGTAGGTGGAATAATATTTGCTCGTCCAATGCGAGAACATCAATATCTGACCATGCTGGACCCTATTCAGGAGAAATCTGGAGATGTAGTGGTGGTTCTGGTGTATTTTGCCACGCTGTGTGGTGATGTGTTTTGGACTGCTTCCATCCTTGTAGCTCTGGGTAGGTGTCATCATAAAAATGGTGAAACATGTGCTAGCAAATACAGTGAAACTTGTCTAACCCGAATATTGTGTGTTCTGAAATCTTGCCTAATACAGTGTAAACTTAAAGTCCCTTGTAGTAAATTCAGTTGTTTAAAATATTGTCTAATCCAGAATGTTTTCTAATCGGCCAGTTTCTTTGGAACCATTGGTGTCTGGATTAGACAAGTTTTACTGTATATATGCAGTGATAAGATGTGTTAACTCTTATGTTATCTTTGTTACAAATGAACAAGTTCAATGAGAGAGAGAATGTTTTCTAATTTGTTTTTTGACCCTTATTTAATAAGTGCCTTTATTGTGTTGACAGGTACAAGCCTGAGTGTGATTGTGAACATTCCCCTCAGTCTAGCCATTCTGAGCTCCTCAGCTGCCACTGTTTGTTACACTATGTTTGGTCAGATGATCTCTGTAGCCTACACAGATATCGTTCAGCTTATCTTCATCATCACTGGCTTGGTATGTGTGCAGGAAATATGGAGTTATCTGGTTTAAAATTTTTATTACATTTTGAACAGGGAAATACTGTATTTTATTTATCAAATAAAAGTGATATTCTGACATAGTGTGAAAGGATATCAAAATGGTATTCTCACACTGTGAGAATATCAGAAGTGTGGCAAAACTTACAAATTTCTTTCCCTTCACGAAAAGTGTTTTTTTTAAAAAAATCCCTGGCCTGTTATAAGATAGAGTTATGAACCATCCTAACAGGGACTAATAGTTATACTACCAAAGTTTTTTCAAATATGTTGTTAAAAATCCATGTTTACAACGTTTTTCAATCTTGCAATTGCTTAGCTATGACATCTCAACCTCTCAACTATGACATCACAGCCTATGACACTGTGTTACGAAAAGACAGAGGCAAAGGGAAAATCTAAGAAATGTAATAAACAGAAAATTCAATGTTTTGTAGATGAATATGCAATTTATTTTACTCGTGAATCAGGATCTTTTTATAGTTTCACTCATGCTTTGCACTCATAAAAATATAAAAAAAATCCTGTCCCACTTGTGAAATAAATTCCATATTCATCTACAAAACATTGAATATCCTCTATATATTGAATTTTACATTAAATCTAAATCTGTGTTGTAATACACAGTTGTATTCTGAGTATTATATAATAGCGAGCGCAGCGAGCGGCGCAAAGCGCTGCTCGTTACTGCGAGCTCTTAAAGCAACGCCTGGGCGAAGAGAAAATTCGGACTTTACACATTGATCAAAATAAATTTTTTTCCGCAGTTACCTGTGGTCCCATAATGCTTAGCGAATTGCATCACGCTGCAAACTACGTTCTCGTGGTAGCATAAAAAATTCGCCAAAAAAATAAAATCACCTTGACTTAATGGATATATAGCAGATAATAATAGATCAAACATTCTTGATTAAAATTAGCACTGGTCAGACTTCGTTTTGGTAATGCAACATACAATCGACGTCATATGACGTCAGAGTCCAGACGTAGCAAATGTCAATTGCGGTTTGATGAGCCTGATCTAAATTAAAACTGAAAGGTATCTGCACTCGCCCTTACGGTTGCACCGTCAACATGATGTGATTTTATGTTGACTTAACAGTGATGTAGCATTTATTTTCACCACCCTATTTACATGGATCTTTCAGCATATTTAGGAAGCCATTAAAATTTACATTGTTTTGTAGGGTTTAAGTTTACCTTTTGTTCTGACCAATGAGAATGTAGGAAGCATCACTGACACTACAGACACCTGGATTGGACAGTTTGATGTCGATATGACCAGTCCTTGGATTGACTTGTTCATTGCCATGGTAAGTCATTTTTGTGTTACATGTCACTTACAGAAAGATATTTTCACAGGAAAATCATGGAATGAGATTTAAATGTACATGTTGATTGTTGATTAGATGTAGATGTTGATTTTGACATTTTGTGAATACTGGAAGAGAAAATATTGAGAATTTTTTACTTGCTCAGTAAATATAAGCAAAGAGCTCATTTGAACTTTCTTATCATTTGTATGATATTCAACTATGTATTTAAAATTAATAACCTTTATTTATTTGATATTGGTTAAGAAATAATTTCTACAATTTTATATTAATTAATCTGTAGGCATGGATATAGACATAAATAGTACAATTTCCACCTGTATGCATATATATATTTCAAGTGTGACTGACTGTAGACACTGGACATAAATAACATTGGGCTCTAGATTCAACTCAGTTATATTTGTGATGTCATTGAGTTTGAGATCAAAGTAAAGCATACAAACTTCACTGAGAAAGCAAGATTATATACATGTATTGGCAGATTTCTCTCTGATTTTCTTAGATTTTTGGAACCATTCCATGGCAGGCTTACTTCCAGCGAGTCCTGTCTGTCCGCAGTAGTAGACAAGCTCAGATTCTCTCTGTAGCTGGCGCCTTCAGTGCAGTTGTCCTAGCAATTCCTTCTGTTCTCATAGGGGCAGTGGCAACCAGTGCAGGTAGGCCACATGATTGATGTGAGCAAGAATATAGACAGAGGCAAAATGAGCTTAAATGTATATTGTCATTGTATGGTAGATTTTTACACTGTAGTTACTGATAAAATGTTGAATGTATGAATGGGTATTGAACATCACATGAACCACCATGTGTTTCAAATTCATGTTTTTTGTAGATTGGACCAACACCAGTCTAGGAGCCTCTCCTATGACAATGAACCAATCCAGCATGACACTGCCATATGTTCTGCATGAATTCACACCAAGATGGGTGGCTGTCCTAGGTATAGTTTCCTTTACAACGGGAATCATTGTTTCGAGATTTATTTTTAAGTAACATAGCTGAATTTAACGAGTTTTCATTTCCAGGCTTGGGAGCCATCTCGGCTGCTGTTATGTCCTCCATGGACAGCTCCATTCTGGGCTCCAGTTCTATGTTCACTAACAACATTTACAAAAGAATAATCAGGAAAAAGGTCAGATATGATGGAGGGATGATTATCATTATCAACAGTCAAATATACAATCTATTCTAAATTCTTATTTTATATAAAAGATATGTGTTAATGTTGTGAGTGGAGTTATGTCCCGTTAGTTGTACAAATATTTATATTGCATGACTTTTGATGCTGTTTACAATACCTCTGTTGTGTTTTAGGCCCATGACACAGAAACACTCTGGGTACAGACCATCTCCATCTTCTTCGTGGGATCCCTTGCTACGCTGGTGTCTCTGTTTGTACCCATTGTTTACGGATTATTTGTTCTAGCAGCAGACATTGTGTTTGTGATTGTTCTACCTCAGCTGTTCTGTGCTGTTTTCATTAAGTGGACCAATGTTTATGGATCCATCACTGGATTCCTTTTAGGAACTATTCTTAGAATGGGAGCAGGGGAAGTCTTGTTAGACTGGCAGCCATTTATAGAGTACCCATTCTACAATGTGAACTCAGGACAACAGTTTCCATTTAGAACGTTTGCCATGATTGTTTCCTTGATTACTGTGGTAATAGTGTCTTTATTGGCAGACCTAATAAGAAAGTATTTGTGTAAGAAGTCTCAGGATAATAAGTACACAGTACAAGTGGAAGGGGAAGGTAACTCACACACTCACCATGTAGGAGGAAGTTGTACCTCCAGCCACCCACTCATCTCATTGCCCAGCTGAGTGTACTCGGTAGATAAAAATGGTTACTGTATACAGGAATATTTTTTCCCTCTGTTATTTTTGCCCTTTCACACTTGCAAACAATTTTGCCTCATTTTAAATTTGCCCAGTCACAGTTCTGTTTAAGTAATTATACTGTCTTCTTTGAATTCGCCCCGTCATAAATTCGCCCACTTGTGTCTAGGGCAAAAGGGGCAAAAATAAAAAAATTTCCCCTGTATACAATACCACTTTTGTGGTAAACATGGTAAATAAGTAGTAGTCTTGGTACTTCTGAGACTGTATAAAAGATGGGTACTCATTAAAGATATGAATCAAGATAGCAGGCTCGGTAGTAATCACTGTGTCTATCTGTCTGTCTAGTTGTCTGTCTGCCTGCCTGCCTATCTATTGAGCTGTCCATCTGTGAGTCTGTCAACACTTTTATGTGATTGGATAGCTTGAGTAACTTTCAAAGTACAGCTTTTATACTTACTGCAATACATAGTGGAGTATCGCCAGAAAAAGACACCTATAGTTTTTAGCTCACCTGAGCTGAAAGCTCAAGTGAGCTTTTCTGATCACATTTTGTCTGTAGTCCATCTGTCCGGCTGTCTGTCTGTCCGTCCGTCCGTCTGTCTATAAACTTTTCACATTTTCAACTTCTTCTCCAGAACCACTGGGCCAATTTCAACCAAACTTGACACAAAGCATCCTTAGGTGAAGGGGGTTCAAGTTTGTTCAAATGAAGGGCCACACCCTCTTCCAAGGGGAGATAATTAAGAATTGGTGAACATTTGGTGTCATCTTTTAAAAATCTTCTTCTCAAGAACCATTGGGCTAGAAAAATTGAAACTTATTTGAAACCTTCATTACATAGTGTAGATTCAAGTTTGTTCAAATCATGACCCCCTGGGGTAGGGTTGGGCCACAATGGGGGATCAAAGTTTTACATAGGAATATATATGAAAAATCTTTAAAAATCTTCTTCTCAAGAACAACAAAGCCACCATTAGTCATATTGATATGGAATCATCCTCAGGTAGTGTAGATTCAAGTTTGCTCAAATCATGATCCCCTAGGGTAGGGTGGGGCCACAATGGGGGATCAAAGTTTTACATAGGAATATATAGGAAAAATCTTTAAAAATCTTCTCAAGAACAACAAAGCCACAATTAGTCATATTGATATGGAATCATCCTCAGGTAGTGTAGGTTCAAGTTTGGTGAAATCATGACAGACAATCAAAACTTTACATATGAATATATAGGAGGAAAATCTGCTTACAAAGAACAACAAGGCCATATTGACTCAGGTTAGCGTTGTGGCCCATGGGCCTCTTGTTTAAGTCACTTGATTTGTTTTCTTTGTTTGCTGTATATCCATCTGAGAATATTTCACTTATGTCTGGGTGCCAACAATAACCAGTGGAAGACTGAACATTTAGACCTTTATGAGACACCTATGGCCATTAAGCAATCAGGGATCTTGCTAGCATCTACTGCAGCATTTTTGGTTTGTTTGGTCTGATTTAAGGGATGACTTAACTTTCAGATCAGTGAAACTTTAGAAGCTCATTAATAATGAAAAGGTAGCTTGTGACCAGAGGTGTCTCTTGACCAAGGTCATTTGGATGAGTTCAAGGTCACTGGGCACAAGCATATTAAACTATTGTTCAACACTGAAATGGATAAAACAGTAATAGAAAAACATATACATGTACTTGAAATAAAGATCTCTTGTGTCTTGACCCTGACTCGGGAATTTTTTAAAAGGTCAAAATCAAAAGTTTTAGAAGTCTGCCTTGGCTGTAGCTCTGTAGCTTAAGATTAAGCTTAGAAAAAGAGTTGTTTGTGACCAGAGGCTGTGTAACACTGACAATCTTGCAATACGGTCACTTTGCCAAAGTCATGGTCACTGGAATTGCAGTGTATAATTCTTGTCCATACCACAATTTATAACTGAGTAACTTTTGAAGATCAGACTTGGCCTAATAGTCAATTATGCTCATAGGATATCATCATTTAGACAAGATCAGGTTTTAGATAACTTATTTTATTTTGTTATTTTACTTTAAATAGAAAGTGGAAGCTTAAATTTTGTGTCAGGCTATTTTATGTACATTGTATAAGCCTAATATGTATAATGTGGACAACAATGTGTTCTGTTTTTGCAATTATTATATGCCAGTTATTTAGTTATTTTTATTTAACAATGCAGCAATTGTAGTCATGTTATGATGTAATGTAAACTTTTGAAAACTATTAAGTGATACAGGTAACTTATTTATCTAGAAAAATACATATCAGGGAGGATTAAGATTTTGTATTTTTATTGTTTCTTAGTGTTCTCAGTGTCACTTAATTTCTAGGATTTATTACAGGGGTGTTTCATGTAGTTAAAAAGGATACTAGCATCAAGTTATATATTGTTATATATTTAGTCTAAAAATCTTGTACAACAAATACTTTTCTGCAATGTGATTGGCTGAAATTACCTTTAAAAAATATAACATTTTCCCTGTTGATTCTGATAATACAAGCATATTGCAACTCTTTAGGAATGAATTCAGTGAAGATTGTCATTTGACAGCTTAGTGACTACATTGACATCATTAAAGTCGTAGAAGTAAGGAAATCAGTGGTAAATAAGTATTAGAGAAAATTGTTAAATTTGGTTCTTAGTGTCACAGAATGAAGAGTATACATATCTATTTTTGAATTTTTAGCTCACCTGAGTCAATCAGGTGACCTATTGCTATCTTTTTTTGTTGATCAATGTGCATTGTCCATAAACTTTTGAACATTCCCTGAATCTCTTTAGAGGAAGAGGAATGAACGAACCAATTTTGACCCTTTGGTATATAGCATCTATGGATAAAAGGGAACTAATAATTTGAATTTCAAGTCTCTGCCTTCCTGGGGAGATTGGACCAAGTTCTTCTTGTATTAGATTACATTACTCCTTTGAAAATCTTCTTTACTCATGGAATCTAGCAGGCAGATTGTTTGCAAGTTTAAGTGAGCAACTAGTCGTCTACAAATCTATAAAATTCAGTTTCCCTAGGATTAGGGATCAAAGCCCAGTTTAGGACTAAGTAAGTAATATAAGAAATTTATTATTTATTTTCTTTACTCCTGTACATCGAGGAGACAAGCTGAATGAGTAGGATAATGATTGCAGTCTTCACCAAACTGTTTCTTTTTTCACATGAGACCAAATTTCCAGATGGGCTTAAGAAGTCATAACTTAAGAATCTCATGATACTCAGGTGACTGTCAAGGCCCGATGCCTCTTGTTTATTGATGCAGTGAAATTGCAGATTTAGAGCTGTTTGTGAGTCAAAGAAGAAATACTGCCAAATTATGGTACATTATTTTTTGATACAGAATTTTATTAAGTTACAGGACATTATTATTATTTTCTTTTTACAGAATTTGAATTATTGTTATTTTTTGTGGACTTGATTTAATTTTTTTAAAGACCTAGTCTTTGGTTTGCATTTAAAAAAAAAGTAAACATGTACAGGCATATTTATTGGCTTGTACATGTTAATATGTATATTTATGTGTTATTTTTTATTCATTTGTAACTACTATGTTTTACATACAGGTGTGAAATTTTATAATAAAATTATGAATTGATGGTAGTTCTACAGTTCTGCTTTTGCAAGGAACAACACAATTTAATAGCAAGAAAGCAAAGAAGGTTACTGATTTGTACTATATACAGGAATGTTTTCACTCAGTGGTGTTCTTTGTACTGTCTACAAGGATATTTTCACCCAGTGTTTTTTTTTTGTCCTTGCACACCTGCAAACAATTTTGCCCAGTCTTAAATTCATTTATACACAGTTATGTTACAGAGATCATTCTGTTTTCTTCGAATTCGCCCCTTTTAAATTAACCCACTTAATCAACCGATCCGGTGACATGGGCGAAGATAAGAAGGGTGTGATTATTTCCTTGTATACAAGTATTTTCATCCTGCCCAGGTGTAATTTCAAGTCTTTTAAAATTCCATTTCCTGAATTGTAGCCACAGAAAGAGAATACAAAAGTCAAAATACATATAGTGTATTACAGATACAAGTCTATTCTTGTGGGATGCCAATAAAAGTCAACGTTATGTCGTATGTACAGTGTATATATCATTGCAAGCATTCATTTGTAATAAAGATTCAGGTTTGTTCAGATCACACATACTTAATTAAAAGGTAGGTGAGAGAGCAAGTTTAAACAAGATGTGTATGTGAAACACTGATTCCCCCATATGGCAGCTTATAGGAAAGGTTAAACTTTCTCAAATGCAAATCAAATATGTTGGTACCTAAAGTAAGGTCTTGTCTCGAGGAATATACTTGTGAAATTTGTAAAACCCTAGCAGCAAAATTAAATAGATATGGAAAAGGTTAAAGTTTTTTAAAAGTAAGTCAAACATCAAGGTCAAATTAATGGTGCCAAAGGAAAGGCCTTCTCACAAGGAATAGACTTGTGAAATATGAAAGTTGAAGCACCAATCATTCAAAAGTTGTGACCAAGGTAAAAGTTTTTCAGAAGTAGGTCAAAATGCTACATCAAAGGGTCAAAATTGTTGGTATCCAAAGGAAGGTCTTGTCACAAGGTTTACATATGTGAAGTATGAAAGCCCTAGCACCAACTGTTCAAAAGTCATGGCCAAGGTTAAAAGTTTTCCAAAAATAGGTCAAACTCAAAGGCCAAAGTTGTTGGTATCCAAAGGAAGGTCCTGTCACAAAGATTATATTTGTGAAGTATGAAAGCCCTAGCACCAACCATTCAAATGTTATGGTCAAGGTTAAAGTTTTTCAAAAGTAGGTCTCCTAGGTCAAGGGTCAAAGTTGTTGGTCTTGACACAAGGATTACACACTTGAAGTATGAAAGCCCTAGCACCAACCGTTTAAAAGTTATGGCCAAGGTTAAAGTTTGGTAAAACTTTGCAAAACTTGGTCAAACTCCAAGTTCAAAAGGGCAAATATGGTGGTACCCAAGGAAAGGTCTTTTCACAAGGAATACCCATGTGAAAAATGAAAGCCATAGCTCCAACCAATCAAAAGTTATGGGATGGGAATGTTAAAGTTTTTTGCGGACAAACAGACAGACGGACGGACGGACAGGGCAAATACTATATACCCCCGAATCTTCGATGTGGGGGCATAAAAAGGAACACTGGAATATACTAGTAGGTAAAGTTAATTCTTTTATCCCTATGACAAGCGTTGTGGTTCAAGTACTGTACATACAAGTTTTGTTTTTCTTCTGCATGGGTCTAATTTTTCTAAAAGGGTATCCCATACCCACCCACCCCCTGTGAAACTTTTTTTTTTGAAGTCGGCTCCAGCGTTTATGCTTTACAGTTTGATGCATGGTGAAACTGAGTCTAAGCCATGGTGAAAATGGGTCATTGTTGAGAGAGGGCTGTCTCTAAATAGAGAGTCCCAAAACCATAATAATTTTCTGTGTTGTAAAATAGGTGATATATGAATATGAGTGAAAAATGAAGTATGTCCAGGACTATTTATAATCTAAAAAAAAAAAAGTATTTTTCTTTAAATTGTCATTTCAAATTCGTACTCCATTAGACCTCTTCTGTGTGAATTTCGATTCGATCAAATAAACAAAACTTTTTGATCTACCGAATAAAAAAATATTTTCGCGGAAAAAAATGATTTTTTTTTTTTGATGCTCTAAATCCGCTTAATGGCCCAATCATGATGAATTCATCCTACTGGAATATATTCAAAATGAATATATATCTTTCTTTGAGTAAAATAAAAACTGGAACGAATTCTGTTGAATGATGTCGTTTTTATGTTTTATGACTATAAAGTCTGTTCTGTGTTTTTTGTTAATAGGTAGTAGACCTGTAGGAAGGATAGGTGGATGCTAAAGAAAGAAAACACGTGTAATGGCTTACTAGTCATAGACATATAAGTATCTAGAATCATACTCACATATGTTCAACTGTATTTTTACTTCTTACATAAAGTTCTGGTGAATCTGAAAATTGCAACATTTGACACCACAGATCTAAAGAGAAAAACAAAATACAGTTAAGTGACATCAACTATATATATACTCTTTCTATATGAGAAATGAAATTAAGACCAATATAGAGTTGAAAGTTGGGACCCATTCGATAATTGATAGAAGCAGGCATACTCTATTAAGCACTGATTCCCAAAGAAATATGTAAACTATGCATGTAATTACATGTATATAAAATAAAACAATACTGTCCTAAAACATAAATTTCTCAATCCTGTAAAAGTCAAATACACAAAACAGTTGTGCAATTTTCTGAGCTTTATTTTATGCGTAGATGGAAAAAATTTGACATCTTGTGAAAAACTAATTTAATGGAATTGCATATATATTTGTTTTGTATATAATTTGGCAGTGCACTTGTTTCGTTCTTCTTTATAATTAAATATTTCGACTATATGCAAACATGGTAATGTTTGATAATGTAAAGGATTTGCAATTGAATTAAATAACTGAACCAACGCCCCACTTTGACTTATATTCTAACAGTTGGAAATTTTTTTCCATAAACTTATCAAAACTGAAGAGTTAGATCTAACGATGGCTATCTTAATCTTAACTTTGAATTCATATCCTGAGCTCAACATAAAAATAATTGGACATAAGCCAAATGCCTTCAACTTCTCTTTCTGTCTTACACTATGTCTTTCACTAATTAACATGACTGTACTCATTGGCAATTGAAAATTGTTAATTAATGAAAGACAGTTATCTTAGTAATAAAGTTACAATTGCATCAATTAAAAACTTATTTTTGCCATAGTGCGATCCTTAAGCCCTAACACTTAATATCCAGAATTTCGTATGAAATCATTATATAAGTCTTAACAACATAATCCGCAACTGTCAAACAAAAAAAAAAAAAAAAAAATGGGCAGAGAAATCCCAAGAATAGAGTACTTAAATTGGTATTAAATACTACTGTTTGAAGTATGAATTTGGGATAAGGAATTCTGGGAATTCTGCAAAAGAAATAAATAGAAAACCTAGAAAAATACATATGTATAAAAATATAAAGGATGACTATTAATTTAAGAACTAATGTGTTTTTCAGATAAAATCTTTGATCCATATGTGGTCTTGAAGTAAGTTTAAATGAATTAAAGGATTTATGAGCAGCAAAACGATCAAGAAAGAGAAGGCAACAAGTATTTTTATGAACATTCATGCATTTATATGCTAGATGAAGTTTCCAGGCAAGATATGATCTCTGATTTTTTTTAAGGTCTTCCGTTTCCAACGGAAGACCTTCTACTGATTCTGATGGTTAAGATTATTAAGGTCTTCCGTTCCAACGGAAGACCTTCTACTGATTCTGATGGTTAAGATTATTATTCTTTTTTTAAGGTCTTCCGCTCCAGGCGGAAGACCTTCTACTGATTCTGATGGTTAAGATTATTAAGGTCTTCCGTTTCCAACGGAAGACCTTCTACTGATTGTGATGATTAAGATTATTCTTTTTTTTTTTTTTTCCTAGACGCCAACTTTGACGCTTCATATCTTCCTCATTTTTAAACAGATTTTGTTCAAATTTTCAGAGCTTTTAGACTTTACAAAACACTGTCAGAATACCGTAATACAATTCAGAAATTACCTTCTGTTCACGAGTTATTCCCCTTTGATTGAATTTCGCATGCCTCCCATTTCCAGACAAAGGCTCAGAAATGGTTATAATTGGAGCACAAAACCCTTTGAAATTGAAAAGAGGAAGCATTGAAGTTGTGCACATCGGTTTTTGTTTTTTGATTTTTGCATTAAAAATGGCGCTAGAGAGGGGTCAAAAGTTAGAACGCGGAAAACAGCAAAAAATTTGACATATTTCCCTTTATATCTTGAAAACTAGAAATATTTTGTTAAGACATGTAGAACAAAAGTTGTGCATAATTGCAAGGGCTTTCATATTATACTATTTAAAAGGGGCTGGCCCCTATGATTAGGGATCTTGGGCCCTTAAAAGTTTTTGCTTTATAACTCAAAAACGGTAAACATTTCGATCTGGATCTTGGGAACAAAATTGTTCTTTTACACCTTTTTGATCTAATGAAAATGTTGTTTTGTTCGAGTATACCATGGGTATTGCGTAATACGTATTAGAAAGCAGGCCAGGTAAACAGGTAACATTTTTCATTCGGCAAGGAAATCAGACCTCTTCATGTGTATAACTTAAACAGACTTGCTATCAATAATATACCCTGCGGTATTTAATGTTAATTTTCTTTTTAATAAGGTTTAAAACGTGGTTTATGGTTCACTATTAAATTATTTATTACAACTAGTCTTTCTTTTCTTCTTTTTTAAATTAGATTAATAGTGTTCAAAAACGGAGAATATTAAATCTATCTTTCTACGTTTATTATTACAACAAACTTTGTAAGCGATTTTAAACTGTATGCATTGAATAATTCACGATCATTAGCTGTATGCATATTAGGTCTCCATGTTCAGCTCGATGTTTAGTTATGTAACCCAACGCGCGATTCCCACGCTGTTGATCGAGGTCACCAGTGTACTAGCCACCTGTGGCCATAAACAAAGCTAGTATTTGTGATCGCGTATAATGTCAATTTTGTACAAAGAGCTATTAATTAATGGAAAGTTATGTTTTTAATTATATCGAATCAGTAAGATTACTTTACCGATCTTTTATAATCTTAATTCCAAACACTGGTGCATAAAAATCATTTTGAATTTTAATCGCTGTTTTTGTCTGTTCACGCAACAATACATTTAAAAAAAGTATTGCTCTATCCCGTGTTGTTGTATTTTAATTCATCTGCAATTGTAATTGAATGGGGGCTTCGGTAAATAATTGTAATTACTACGCATTCTACGCACATATTATTTTTACCACCACTCTTGTGAATGTCCATTTATTATTTATAGAATTAAATAAACATTAACATAAATAAAAATTCCTTCAAATATACATGTACTATAATTCAAGTCTTTGTAATATAGCAAACAGTTTCATCCGTCTCTGCCGCTTTGTGTCTTTAAGTGTTGTAGTCCAGTCCTCGTTTACATACATGTGGCCACAGAGAGCCGCGGGCACCTCGATGTTGAAATACATTGTTGCTCTACACCGCACAAACAACTAGCGTGTACATGCAGTGTAGTAATTGGCAAAGATTGTTTGAAAAATATAAACTCGCATGTGTTCGCTACGAAGCATTCATTTTAAAATTTTATTTACATGTAGATACCTTATAAGAACAAAATAAAGTAAATGTATAACGCCTAGAACAATGTTTAAAAATTAAAATACAAATATCGTGTGCTCGGAAGGGAAGATGGCTTGAAAGGGTGTGTCTGTGAATGCTTAGATCTAGCAAAACACTTCGCAAAGTTAAGCATACTTGTGTCCAAATCCTTTAAAAGTGGGGGCAATCCCTAATCCTCGCACCCTTCCTTTTTGAATCTAAAAATATATACCATACTGAGAGTTGTATATAGCGGGAATGTTATTTTATTAGTCCTTAAAGGCAAAACTTAAGAAATGACTTATAAATTTTTTTTTAGATAAGATTGTTTCGCGATACAGCTGTGATAAATCTTAGGAACTTCTAAAGTTATAACTTAGGCATATCTTAAGATAACTTAGGAAACGTTTTTGAAACAGGCATGTCAAGCATTCAGTCAGATCTATTACGACGTCCATATTACCATATAAGAGAATGAAATTTTGTTTTGTATATAAAGTGGTTATTACAAATATGCGTGTTACAAAAATGTATGTTGAAATCTTCAAAAGCTATCGAATTATTTGCATACGTGTACTCGTACATATGAACATTGATCAACACTGATCAAGTGTATACCGGGACCCGGGATAGTCTTATTATAGCTCTTGCTTTGTCAAATCATTACTTTCATACCCCTTGCATTTAAGAAAAACAATGTTATAAAAAAATAATAATCTGACATATAACAAGTATACATGTAGCGTGTGCAATTTATTTGGCTAGGGGCATGTACACACGTGGTTCGAAACTGTAGGGGGCTACAAATGCGGCCATAACTAGTATATTTTTGAGGTGTTATAAAAAACAAATAATACTCACAAAAGCTTATAAAATTGCCGTTCTATCGATACCTTATATGCCATGTTTCATCCACCAACAACGCCACGACATCGATGAGAAATACGTTTCTAGACGGGCATTTTCTTCGAAAAGGATAGGAAGTTAATGAATTAAAATAATTAATTCTTTTAGTTAACGCATTATGTTTACCTCTTTATTTGTTGTATGCAATAAGTATAGACCTTACTAATAATGACTGTTTGGTTGTCACACCTGTGCATGTGTCGTGCGAGGTACAGCGGTAAGGTAAATTACCGAGAGTCGCGATGTGCGGGGTGATTCGGAATACCCTAAATGACGGTGGTCCATTGAATTTCTACTAGTAAATCAACCTGCCAAATCTAACATGGGCCCACATAATACGACTAAATTCGTTTCATGAATGAACTGGTTCTTAACAAATACATGTACAGTATACAATATCTTTTCTTTAGATCTGTTTGTTTATTATTTTCAACCACAATCTGCAGTACATGTATAGTTACACGAAATCCATGCACAACGGCGCTACACCTGTCAATCAAAATCTCTCGATATTGTGAACTCAGTCTGGTGTTACGGCAGCATTTCCGAAGTGATTCAAAATTCTATCGGCTAATTCTAATTTTTCGCGTTGAATAATAATATTTTGGAACAAAGTTGGAATTAAGGCTGGAGCTGCATGCTGTGAATTTATCACACCTGCAGTCTTCCCTTCTTACATGTATATGAAGCATCTGTTGAGTAATGAATCAGAGAGCATAATATGCGGAACAAGTTTGATTGAGATTTTTACTTTTCCTTTAAGATAAAATGATTAATAACATAATTTATGCATCTAATAGATACATATAAATGTACATGTATAGCTTTTTAAAAACAAGAATCTGTAATTGAAAATGTGAATTAAAGTGAAGAGTTTAGGTAATAGTTCTTAACCAAAATTTAATGAAAGTTCATTCCTTCCTAGTCTCTATATAACTTTTAATTACGGCCGTGCCCTCTCCCTTTCAAAAGATGTCTAATACATGCTTTTAAATTCTGTTTATGTATCAAGAAATTTCCACAGGTACTTGTGGACAGGATCCCCCCCCCCCCCCACGATCACTGGGAAGAACTCAAAGAAAGAAGACTCTTGAGGAAAAGATATTTTGATTCGACTTATAGACTGAAATAAACCGATATTCTCTTTTTGCCACTCTTTCCTGGTGCCCTGGGACTCTGAATGTAGGATCAGTATTTTTCTCACAGGTCCGTTGTACGGATTGTACGGGGGGGGGGGGCAGACCTTCTGAAAATAGTCTTTTGTTGTAGTTTTAATATGTAAATTTTGATTTAGTTGCTGCTTGCACCCTCCCCACTCTTTGTTTCTCTACGATCATACATAGGCGAATCCCAGCAAAAATGTAATGACCCCCCCCCCCCCTCCAACACACACTTTTTTTTAAATGTGTATTGCGATAGGACTTAAAATTGGAAAACATTTTCTGTATATCTCTACATCGAAAAATATAAAACAAATATTTTTTTTTATATTTCCTTTTTAAAACAACATAGGTAATTATGCATAGCTAATTAAATACTGAATTAAATATTTATCTTTGCAGACAATATGCTCTGGGTTATAGAACATGATGTGAAAGCGTATCGTAATGCACCTTGTAATCCGTTGGATTTTCAGATTTAAGGCCAATGCGAAAACCCAAAGACTCCGACATTTTATTATGCTACTGTAATCGAAGATCCGGGGGGCATACAGTTTTTGTCCTGTCCACCTGTCTATTTGTCTGTTAGACTGTGTTAGCCTCTTTGTGCGCAAAAACTTTAACTATGCCCATAAAATTTGATTGGTTGGAACTACTGCTTTCATATTTCTTATGTGTATTCCTAGTAACAAGGACTTCCTTCAGGTACCAACATATTTGACCTCTTGACCTTGAACTTGGAGTTTGATCCTCTTTCGCAAAATTTTACCAAACTATAACCTTGGCCAAAACTTTTGAACAGTTGGTGCTATGGCTTTTATACTTCACATCTGTATCCCTTGTGATAAGTCTCCTCCTTGGGTATAAATATGTTTGACCATTTGACCTTGACCTTGGAGTTTGACCAACTTTTAAACAACTTTAGCCTTGACAATAACTTTTGAATGACTAGTACTAGGGCTTTTATATTACATAGGTAATTTTCTTGTGACAAGTCCTGTCATTGTATACCTTTAATTTTGACCATTTTACCTTGACCTTTGATTATGTCCTACTTTTGAAAAACTTTAACCTTGGTTTTAACTTTTGAACAGTTGGTGCTAAGGCTTTTTTAATACCACATGTGTATTCCTTGTAACAATTAAGACCTTCCCTCAAGTACAAACAATTATGTTCCCTTGACCTTGGAGTTTGACCTTTTAAAGAAATTAACCCTTGGCCATAACTTTTAAACTGTTGCTGCTGTGGCTTTCATACAAGTATATATTTCACAGTATATTCTTTGTTCAAGACCTTTATTTGGGTAATAACATTTTTTTTTATCTTTTGATCTTGACCATGGAGTTTGACTTGCATTTGAGAAACTTTTAACTTTTGCCATAAGATGCCATATGGGGGCATCAGTGTTTCAAAAATCACATGGGGTTCAGTATCCAAATTGGGCATAAAACATTTACAATGATCCTTTAAAGCAGTGAGTTGAACCTAATAAATTACGACTATAGAAATTATGATAATTTATTTCGATGTATGGTCTAAAAAAAACGTTTATTATACCTCTGTGAAAACTAGCTTACAAGTGAAAAATCACTAGTAAAATAGAATTTGATTGGCCGAGAAAGTCACGTGTCCATCATGTTTGCCCTGCAACAAAACGTCGTGTTTCACGATTGTGACGTCACAATTAAACGAGTGAGGAGTTAGATTGTTTATAGCGACGCTGCTAACTTCGTTCGCGCGGTAACAACAACTTAAAATTCACCCCAAAAAATCACCTTAATTAATGGAATTGCATACAGATATTAGATTAAACGTTCTTTATTAAAATGTTTGCACTTTTCAAAATTCGTTTATGGAAATACAGCTAACATACGTCATGAGACGTCACAGTCTAGACGTTCCAAATGTCTCGTGCTGTTTGAAGAGGCGGATCTTAAAATTAAGTGAACAATGCACTCGCCCAACGGTCGCACCGTCAGCATATTATCGTTGATTGATTGTGTCGATTTAAATGTGTAAAAATGTAATGGTGTTTGAATGTTACTGGTGTGATCACACAAACTTGTCACGTAGGATTTTTTTTTTTAATGAAACGAGGCTATTGGTGTACCTGTAACTTACATCTCTTTCATATCGTTCTCATCAAATGCATGTTTGCTTTATTCATTGGATCTCCTTTGTAATTCCTGCATTTTGGTTAATTCGGTATTATAAACAATTTATTGCATAATAGTGAGGGAGACATAAAGATTTCTTCGCAAATGAAAAATCATATTTCTCTCGGGCGTTGCCTTCGGGGAGTATGATTTTTCATGGGCGAAGAAATCTTCAAGTTGCCCTCGGGGAATATGATTTTTTATGGGCGAAGAAATCTTCATGTCTCCCTCACTATCATGCAATAAATGCAAACTGTGAACTTGTCAACTGCGAAACACACAAAAGGGTATCGCTGATATCATACAGAGTGTATCATTGCCTTGATCAGGCCCATAGGAAGCAAATTCAGGGTTTTTTTTGGGGGGGGGGGGCACAGCCATACATTTTCAGTTGACAGTTGAGGGGGCACTACTACCATAAATTTCCTGACAAGCAAAAAAAGGTCACCAACTACCAAAAATTCTTTGACAAGCAAAAAAAAAAAAAAGAAGGTTATCAGACGTTTCTATTGAGGTGGCACAAGCTATAGTACCTATGTCTACTAGAGTAATCTATATATCGGCAAAATTATTGGGGGGCACGCCCCCCCCCCCCTCCCTCGGTTCCTACGGCTATGTTGATTAAATTTAGGGTCACTAAGGAAAGAATGTTTTGACTGGATGAATGGTCTGAAAGAACATGTGTTAACTTGTCGAGTCGGTAACACATAGATGGGGTTTGCTTATAACCAGAATGTGTCATGGTTTGATGCAAGGTCATTTGAACGAGTTCAAGGTCATCAACGGAGAAACAACATTCCTTAACTGTCTTTCTACTGGTGAGACATTGCAAGTTGATACCCCTTACAAGATTGCTTATAACCTTAGAATGTGGCATGACCTTGACTCAAGGTCACTTCTTCCTGTTCGCAGCTCCAACGGAAGACCTACTCGTTGCTTTGCAACGAGCTCTGCTCTAGTTCTTATTATTCTTTTTTTTTTTCCTAGACGCCAACTTTGAGACCTCATATCTTGCTCATTTCTCAACGGATTTTGCTCAAATTTGCAGGGTTTAAAGACGTTACAAAATTCTATCAGAATGCTGTCAAACATTTCAAAAACCCACTTCCGCTTTTGGGTTATCTCCCTTTAAATGAAAATTTAGGGGGCTTCATTTCCAGACAAAGGCTCAGAGACTACTGAAGCTGGAGTAGAAATTCTACCAAATTTAAATGATAGAAGCACTGAAGTTGTGCACATCGTTTTTTGTTTTTCAATTTCTGTATTCAAAATGGCGCTAGAGAGGGGTCAAAAATTAGAACGCCAAAAAGAGCGAAAATTTACACATATTTTCCTTTTTATCTTCTAAACTAAAAATATTTTGATAAAACATGTAGAATAAAAGTTGTGCACAATTTTAAGGCCTTTCATTTGAGACCACTAAAAAGGGTCTGGCCCCTAAAATTAGGGATCTGGGGCCCTTTAAAGTTTTTGCTTTATAACTCAAAAACGGTAGATATTTCGAAATAGCTACCGTAATTAAAGTTGTTATTTAACATCTTATTGATCTCAAGAAAATGTTATTTTGTTTGAGTCTTGTGTTCTAAATGAGCTAGAAGCATAACACATATACAGGTAAGTGTTTTCATTCAGCAAGTAAACAAGAGCTCTTCATGCGTGTAATTAAAATAAACTTACTATAAATAATAAACCTTGCTATATTAGATGCTAATATTCTTTAGAATCAGGTTTTTGAAGTATTTTGTGCTTTATTTCCAAATTATTTACTGACAACTTTCCCTTTTATTTCGTTTGTTTTCAAATTTGGATAAACCAGTCTACTAAACAGGGAAAAGAAGATAACCTTTTCTTCTTATCATATAAAAACAAACAATTAAGTCAGAAAATAAAACAAAACTTTAAACATAGACTATTCACAGCCATTAAGTACACGCCTTTTACATTCACCTCGTGTGTTTACAATTATGTAACCCCTCCCTCGATAGCGCGTGGCAAAGGAGGTCACCGAGGATCAATCGGCGTGTGAACCAGCGACCTAAGGTCATACACAAAACAAACCATAGAATGGCCATTCCAAATACATTTTAACTAAGTGATGAGTGGATAAATATGTTGAATCTTTCAGATTATTTCATATCTTTGATTAAGTCGCTAGTACATTTCGATTTATATTTTATTCGCTCAATTACAAGAAAGTTGCATATTTATTCTTATAAACATTGCATTGTTGAGATAATTGCGCTTTGTGGAAAATTACTTTAAAATCATTTCGAATCTTTCATATGATTCCGTCTTACTGTTTAATTATCACTCGCTCGTTTTAATCAGCTAGTCTTAAGTGCCCTTCACTTATTCACTTCAAATTCAATGCATTTTGAATGCCGAAAAGACCACTTTCTTTGCGTATTAAAGAAACAGTTTATTTATCTCTCTAATGTTATTATTTAACGAGTTGCTATTTCTTTCATGAACATTAAACAGGATGTATATAATTAAAAATGATAATTGTATGTAGAGGTCACATTTTTAATTGTCAGGAAAATCGAAAATAAAATTAAGTACTTTTGAGTTTGTATTATTTTCTTCCTAACTTAAAATATTATTGCATACAAAATACTAGGTCGGATGCATGTAACTTAACCGCCTCAATATTTCACTTGTATTTGAAAATTCTATCGAGCGTCGAATGAATTTTACCCGTTAAAAAGTGTACCAAAAAAGAACCCTTCCTATGCAGTTTTCTTTGGGAATCAATTGGCTTAGATAGTCTACTCCGACATGTGTTGACAAAACTCACGCAATGAGAAGCCATACATTTCAAACTTGTGACCTCTTGGTCAGTGCATGTGAAGATTACGCATGGCAATTAGTGTCTGGAAAACGAAGTATGTTTTATAAGTTATTTGACAGGTTAAGATTTGTTCTCATTTTAAATTAAATACAAACACAAACCCTTTATTTTCTTTGTTATTTTATACCGTCAGTTATATCAGATAGATTGTTTTAAAAACGTGTTGTTTAGGAAGGTTAATCTTATGCATTTGTTTTATTTCATCTAATAAATTGAATTTACCCATGACACAAATTATTGGTACGTGCATGTAAGTACGCGTAAATGCGATTTAATTTGTTTATGCGGAAGAGCGCCCAAAATAAATACACTTCGAACTCTGGAATTTCCCTATTTTACTGTTTAAATCATAGGTCCGCTCAGCTGACGAGTTGTTTTAATAACGGTAATAAATTATATTCAAGTCCTGGCCAGCGATCGTTACGGTTGGTGACATTGCAATTAAACAGGTCGATACTAAGGTACTAAGATACTAATGGGTGTATATATTTTCACCTAATATGTTTTCGTTGAGTGTTTTCATAAGAAGTAAATTGCTGGAGGATATCATGTTCTCCCTGATCACATCGATAGCGTGTAGAAACAGCGGTATATGAACACACGCTTTTGTGTACAAACCAAACGTGTAAACCCAAAGGATGGGAAAAAAACGACGAAATAAAAACATTTCTCTATTAACTGAAATTATTGTCTTTAGACAGATAAAAATAAATGATTATCCGCCTGAGAACATGTGAAAATTATACCCAAATACAATGTAACGAAGGATTTTGGGTTTAATCCCGAGTACACAATTATAGCAATGATGTGTACATGTACATGCAGAATACCTCTTTTTTTATCCTTCGTCCATGTGTTCCTCCTTAACGGAAAAAATTATCTGTAAATTATATTATACCGAACGAGGTTGAAAAATGCCGAACTTTATTTCTTAAAATTAAAAGCAATTATCCGACTTTTCTCATATCACTGTAAAAATGCCGTGAAAACTAAAACCGTCTGGTTTGACTTTGTCAACGCGTTTTAGATCGGGTTTGAGATTTTTATTAAATGTCTGGAGTATTTCGCTTATTCTGCAAGTCCGTATAATGAAAGAAAACACTGACAGATTTAGAGGAAGTTCAGGGGGCCTGCCCCCACTGGCGGATTTAAGTGGGGCTTGGGGGCGCACGCCCCCCCCCCCCCTAAAATTTTCAAAATATGACATGACTAATATTAATAATGCCATACTTTGGTTTTATAAAAAATGGTCAATTAAAAAATGGTAATTTTATTTTATGACCAAGTATCAGTTTTCTTAAAAATCAAGTCTGAAAACCTTGCATTCCCTAGGCTATGAATATTATCTCATAATTATTCAAAGCGGAAAACGTCTCCCGATTTCGTTTGAAGGGTAGACAGCACTTGTCAATTTCCTATGATGATGCAAAGAAAAATACTGCAATATTTAAAGGCTGGTCGAAGGTAAATAACATTCGGGAAACCTCGGCTGATTCCGTCACCTTCATCCATGCAGATGCGGTACGAATCGGCCGAGGTGTGCCGAGTGAGGTAAATAAATGAATTTAAAATCAGAAGGTCTACGTTACAAACCTATCCACTGATTGATGTATTTATTTATCAAATGGTGTAACTATGCAGTAATTTACTTACATAGATACAAGACTTTTTTTTAACGTCAGGATATAGGTTAGGATGGTCACAGACGAGTGTAACTTCGACCACCTGGTTAATTTCGACTGTTCATAAATACCTTAAAATAATTTGTTTATAACCCATTATAGTGTACACACATCTATTTTATGCAGAAAGAAAATGCATTTTTCATATACAAATCAATGTTGATAATAATAGGCGAAATTTATTTCTTTACTGGAAAATTACATCCAAGAAGAAACTTTATCGCCCGAAAAATTACGGACGAGTATTTTTAAACCATTGCGGGGAATTATCAGTTTATCACCTCTAAAAATATCTTGTATATACAGAAAGACACAGTGGATATTCCTGGCGTGAACTTTATCAACTATGTTTAAATTTGCAACTTAAATTCATACCTTTTAAATTTATAGTATTTAGTTTTTACAAATAAAATGCAAATCAGCTGAACAGAAATCGGCCGAAGTTACCCTTTGCATGAATACGGCGTCAGCAGGTAACTCAGTTCGACCAATGAAAATGACGCAATGCTATTTGTTACCAGAAAAAAATCATGACCACCATCCGTATAAAAAAGTATTAGGTTAATATTATGTACAAGAATACTCCGTAGAAACTAGTTCTATAACCGTGAAAAAATCATCTGTTTTGTTTACATGCGGTTTAGATGCCTGCGCATATATATATTTGTAGCATGCCTTGATTAATCGGTAAATTTGTCTCTAGGCACCTGGTGCACTTAATGTCTTCAAATTAGGTACATTTTGAAAATTGCTTTTTTTTCTTTTTGTCAGCATTTTTTCACAATCTTTTATGTTTTACAACAGAATATGTATTTTTTTTTTAATTAGAGATGACGCGAATAATTTCATTTATATTTGCACATCGATCGAAAATACCCCGTGTGCAGTTGAAGTTACCCAACACACATATCTTGTAAATCGAACACATTTATTTTATATCATGACGAATAATACATATAACACAATGTAATCTGAACAATAAAAGGTATTCCGAAGGAAAAATAATCCAGTAAATGTTGAGCGTAATACATGTAATAGGCAGTGACATACTTGAACAAATCTAAATATAAAAAAATAATCGGTCGAAATTACACCACCCTACCCTACAGTGTATCTGTCATATATGTATAATACTTATAAAAACAAACGTTGCAATATTTAATTTTTCAATATTCAGATATTCTTTGTGTATCATTGTGCTTCGTTTATTTCATACTGCTATAAAGGGAACTGCACGTTACAGCGTGTTTGTTTATATTGTTTCGTTGGCTGCGGTGGAGATACATGTGTAGGTCAGTGAATGGAATTTAAAAAAAAAAAAAACAACACTCTTTGGAATAACATTAGAGTTACATACAAATATCAGATTGACTAGCATCCTTGCTGAAATAATAATGATTCAGAGCGACTTGTGACATACAAGAAGTTCGTAGATTCACGAAGTTCCGAGATACACAAAGTTTCTGCTTTCTCAAGAGTAAATTTGAAATAAAAATTCTCAAATGATTAATAAATTTGTACATTATTCTTAAGCAGACGTGAAATTCCTACAAAGACTTTAGAGTATTGTAAGTTACAAACTTAATTCATATCTTATAGGCTTTTGTGTAAAGGAAGTAATCAATACAACTATTTTTGTGTCTGGTTTTACTGACTCTTAAAATTCACGAAAACCCAGGAGCTTCCGGGGGCTTCGCGCCCTGGACCACCACCAGGGCTTCGCCCTGGACCCACTGGGGGCCTTAACGCGGCCCCCAGACCCCCTGCCTGAACGAAGTTATCCACGCCCCCCATCACAAATCCTATATCCGCCCATGGCCCCCTTTTGTATCCAAAATATACACAAGATTTAATAAATCTGACACAAAACTGGTCGGGCCCCCTTTTCAAGATTCCTGTTTCCGCCACTGAAAAAGAATGTGTTGTTCTCTTGGATGTCGATATCTGAATTATGTTTTATTTAAACACATACATGTAGTCTAATATATCATGGGCGCCAATAATAGGACGATTATTTGTTTTTTTAAAATAAAGTGGTTCTTACAGATGTATAAAAAACCTTATAAACGGCTAATTAATTATTTAATTCATCTACAAATGTTAGTTTAGTTCTTTGCTTTCATAATCTAACTTTTTATAAATTAACACGAAAGTCGTGCGATCGTATACAAATACTCAGAAGCAATCTGTCATTTTTAATGAACGTATAGGTGAATAAATTTCCTCTCATCACTATACGTAAACCCCCATCCTCGAAATAAATAGAATGTTTTCCTTCGCAGTCGGTTGGTTTTACCAGGTACATGTCAGTACAGGTGAGGATGGAGCTTTATAGAAGCAGGTGATGAATTCCGAGAGAAAGGCACTGCCTATTTTATATACATGTACATTCTTAGGGACCTGGTTTTCTGAACCGATCTCACTGTTATTCAAAGACCTAGCTAGAAATTCTCTCTCTCTCTCTCTCTTTGAAATGCAGGCCCGTCGATTGTAAAAAAAAAAGAAAAGACAAAATAATTTCAATTTTTAATAAGTATCTCATCTCCCAAGCCAAAAACCCAAGTAAGCTTTTGCTGTTCATAATTCTTCATCTTTGTTTGCTATAATGGTGTATATAAGCATTATCGTCGTTGTTGTTCTAAAGCTACTCGTAAAGGATCACTTCTATATAAATAGGGATCTGACCTATAGTCCCGGGCTTGGTTTTTTTTCTCAACAAAAAGCTTGTCGATTTCCGTTCCGATTAATGACATTAGGCTGAATACATGTAACAATTTGTTTTTCATAAATCTTTATTTTAGTGAGTAGAGGTAGGAGGAGCATTGATATTCTGAGTTTGTTATCTCCAAATGTAACAATTGAATGATATTTTTCTTTACTTCTCATTGTACATAATGGTAATGTCTACTGTCTCTGAAACTCTGTTTTTTATGTCTAGGCTATTTATTTTACAACACATTTCCGTTGGATATAATAAAAACATGCAATTAATGTGTGCAAATCATATGGGCCTAAATGAAATCCAAGGGAGTACAGTTACTGATATATGTAGCCCTACTGTTTCAAAACTTAAGATCTTAAAACATTGACTGAAAACAAAAGTACATGTATGTTATTCTAAATATATTAAGCTCAAATAATTCAAGCAATACGTAACATTCTTGTACTACATGTAACCCAGACAAGCACTAGTAGCACAGACAGAATAAAAGCAATGTGATTAAATTCTAAGGAATATAGATACAATTGAAATTCATCGCAGCTCAATGCTGCCGAGAATACCTGTATCGAGTAACACAGAGTGAGTTTTTCTTGTCCTCGGGGAATGTGTGCTATACTGAGACTTGTTCCGCCTGACTGACAACTGTATATTGGACTGTTACGATTTGATCTCTCTCTAGTGTTTCTTATATCAAAAAATGGGAATGCATAAAGGATAGATAATTGAAGAAACATACACAAGCCTATAAAAAAATTAAAATAGTCTTTGAAAAGGCAAAAATTTAAAACTATAAAAGTGTGGCAACAGGTGGATTCGAACCCCCGACTTTAAAAATAAAGTACCCACGATATAAAAAAGTCAGCGCAGCGCATATATCAAATGAGCTATTGTGACTACAAAATTGAACGGTATAAATTTGAAGCAGATTGTCAAAATCAAGTTTACTTATTTTTTGTAGGTTTTTTGTGAATTTCGACCCTAGGGCAGGGTGCCCCTAAAAAAATCCTATCTTAAATTATTCCTTACATCCCAACCTATCAAAATTTCACAATTTTATTTAGGGGCAGGCCTGCCCTGAAGGACTTCTAGGCCAAAATTTATGCAAAAATCAACGCTTTAACGGACAAAATGGTGTTTCGGCCAACTTTGGAGGTTTATTCTGAAGTTGTAAATAATAAATTTTAGTTGTAAAATTCAAATTTGAAAAATTTAGACATATATACGGTAGAAAACAACAAATAAAGATTGATTTTTAAATGTCACTTTTTCCGGGAAATTTTTCTCTCCTATAGGTCAATTCTTTTGTAATAGTGAATACATCCTTTTTCTCATTTTTATCTTATCAAGAACCACTGGACCATAACAACGAAAATTAACACAGAATATTTTTGGTAAAGTTTTGTTCAAATGAAGGGTCACATCCTCTTTTAACGGATACATGTAGAAAAAATTAGATGGGGTGCAGGCGCAGATCAAGGAATTTTTTTCCACGGAGGGGGGGGGGGGGGAGGGGAGGGGAGGGGAGGGGATCCCAATAAAAAATATTTCAACCCAGAAATTTCTTGACGAGCCAAAAAAAAAAACAACTCTTTTCCCAAACGTGAAAAACCTATTTCTTGTGTGTGTTTGTGTGTGTGTATGGGGGAGGGGGGGGGGTCGTTGACTTTTAAAGCTTCATACCTAAGACTTTTCATACCATTTTAACACAGATCCGCGTTTTCGAGGAAGGGTCCGTGTTTTCTAATGGGGGGGGGCATGGTCAGTTTTACTTGTTAGCTCACCTGAGCTGAAAGCTCAAGTGAGCTTTTCTGATCACCCGTTGTCCGTCGTCCGTCTGTCCGTCCGTCCGTCTGTAAACTTTTCACATTTTCAACTTCTTCTCAAGAACCACTGGGCCAATTTTAACCAAACTTGGTACAAAGTATCCTTGGGGGAAGGGGAGTTTAAATTTTTAAAATAAAGGACCAAGTCCCCTTACAAGGGGAGATAATCAAGAAAAGACAAAAATAGGGTAGGGTCATTAAAAAATCTTCTTCTCAAGAACCACTGGGCCAAAAAAGCTGAAACTTACGTGGAAGCATCCTGGGATAGTGAAAATTCTAAATTGTTAAAGTCATGACCCCAGGGGGTAGGGCGGGGCCACAATAGGGAATCCAAGTTTTACATTGAAATATATAGGAAAAATCTTTAAAAATCTTCTTCTCAAGAACCACTGAGCCAGAAAAGCTGAAACTTAAGTGGAAGCATCCTGGGGTAGTGTAGATTCTAAATTGTTCAAATCATGACCCCCAGGGACAGGGCTGGGCCACAATAGGAAATACAAGTTTTACTTAGAAATATATAGGAAAAATCTTTAAAAATCTTCTTCTCAAGAACCACTGAGCCAGAAAAGCTGAAACTTTTTTTGGAAGCATCCTGGGGTAGTGTAGATTCTAAATTGTTCAAATCATGACCCCCGGGGGTAGGGCGTGGCCACAATAGGAAATACAAGTTTTACATTGAAATATATAGGAAAAATCTTTAAAAATCTTCTTCTCAAGAACCACTGAGCCAGAAAAGCTGAACCTTATGTGGAAGCATCCTGGGGTAGTGTAGATTCTAAATTGTTCAAATCATGACCCCCGGGGGTAGGGCGAGGCCACAATAGGGAATACAAGTTTTACATTGAAATATATAGGAAAAATCTTTAAAAATCTTCTTCTCAAGAACCACTGAGCCAGAAAAGCTGAAACTTATGTGGAAGCATCCTGGGGTAGTGTAGACTCTAAATTGTTCAAATCATGACCCCGGGGATAGGGCGGGGCCACAATAGGGGGAATCTCAAGTTTAACATTGAAATATATAGGAAAAATCTTTAAAAATCTTCTCAAAAACCACTGGACCAGAAAAACTGAAATTTATGTGGAAGCATCCTGGGGTAGTGTAGATTCTAAATTGTTAAAATCATGGCCCCTGGGGGTAGGGTGGGGCCACGATAGGTATTACAAGGGGGGAAGTCTGGTAATGAACAGCATGGCCAAAGTTACTCAGGTGAGCGATGTGGCCCATGGGCCTCTTGTTTAGTATATACATTTAACTGCCCCCAACCCCCTCTAGATCCGCGCATGGGGTCATTTGAAAATAGTATTCTCAAGAATCCCTGGACTAGAATGAGAAAATTTCCAACATAGCATACATTCATTTTTTTTTTCAAATATTGATTCCAGGGAGAAGGTTTGGGCCGGAAAGAGTGTTCATAATTTAACAAAGGAATTTATATATCCTCCCAAACGAAGTGTGTGGGTTTGGGGTTGGGGTGTTTTGAGTCTTTTGGAATCACAATGTCCGTCTGCCTAGCAGTCCGTCTGTACGTGATAGTTCGCCAAGGATATTATAACTTTGTTATGAAGAAACTGGAAGGTCATACTTGGTACAAAGATTACTAATGATCCGAAGGTGTGTCATGGTTTTGATCCAACATCATTCCAGCAAGTTCAAGGTCATTGGAAAAAAATAGCAAGTATCATACTTGATACAGAAATTGCTTATGACAAAATTAAAGGGTTTGACATGACTTTCATCCAAGGTCATTCCAGTAAGTTCAAGGTCACTGAGAGAAAACTGTAAGATTACTGTATGTGTTATAACTTTTGAAGCTCATACTTGGAACAAAGATTGCTTATGATCCACCGGTTTGAGATAACATAGTACTAGACTGGCAGAAGAAGTGGCAAAATTCGTGCCTGGATTATAAATTTATAAGGGGTGGGAGGAACACAGGAAACTTTTTCTCAGATTGCTTGAGATGGGTTTTCCTGACCTTGAACAAAGGTTTTTTCGGCAAGTTCAAGGTCACTGGCAGATAAATATTATTTTTTTCCCACATACTATAACTTTGTTATATAAAATCACTGGAAGCTTTTACTTGATACAGAGATTGCTTATGATCCAAGAATGTGTTTTGACCTTGATCCAAGGTCTTTCTGGCAAGTTCAAGGTCACTGACAGAAAAGTGCAATATTCTTTTTCAGGTATATCTTTGTCATTGGGTATCACTGGAAGCTCATAATTTGTTCAAAGGTTGTTTTTTACCTTAACATAGGTCATTTAGGCAAGTTCAAGGTCACTGATATAATAAGTGTAAAATTCAAAAAGGTCTAGTCGCCCAAGTGGCGCAGTGGTAAAAGTGTCTGCTCTAGAGTCGTGGATTATGGAGTTGATCCTTACGTCGCAGGTTCGAATCCCACTGTGGGACGCAGAGACTGATCCTTCGGATGAGACCGTACAAACTGAGGTCCCGTCTGGCAGTAGGTGCTGGCACGAGAAAGATCCCTCACTGCTAAATGGCCATGTGTGCCGAGTATAGGTCAAAATTTGCAGATCTCCATCGGCAAATGGTGGCGTCTCCATTTGATTGAAAAATTCTCGAAAGGGACGTTAAACAACATACAAACAAATAAACAAAAAGGTCTATACTTTTGTAATAGAAAAACCTGCATGCATTTGCATTTCACTGAAAAGATGATAAATATATCATCCAGAGTGTGTAATGGCCTTGACTTAAATTCGAGGTCACTTAGAATATGATGTTTTGGATGAATAGTCTGAAAGAATACGTGACTGTGATTTTTTTTTTATGTCGGTGACATAAAGATGGTGTTTGCTCTTAACCAGCTGCAGAATGTGTCATGGCTTGACGCAAAGTTATTTGGACAGTTCAAGTTCACTGACAGGGGAATTTTACATTCCTTTACTGTCTTTCTACTGTTGAAACATTGAAAGTTGATGCCCCTTACAGGATTGTTTATAACCTTAAAATGTTGCATGACCTTGACTCAAGGTCGCTCTGTCCTGTCCGGAGCTCCGACGGAAGACCTATTCGTTGCATTGCAACGAGCTCGGCTCTAGTTTTTTCTTCTTTTTCCTAGACGCCAACTTTGAGACCTCATATCTCGCTCATTTCTCAACGGATTTTGCTAAAATTTGCAGAGTTTATAGACGTTACAAAACTCTATCAGAATGCTGTCAAACAATTCAGAAAGTCACTTCCGCTTTTGAGTTATTGCCCTTTAAATGAAAATTTATTAGGCTTCATTTCCAGACAAAGGCTCCGAGACTACAAAGGGTGGAGCAGACATTCTACCGAATTTAGATAATAGAGGGATTGAAGTTGTGCACATCGGTTTTTGTTTTTCGATTTCTGTATTCAAAATGGCGCTAATTAGGGGTCAAAATTTAGAACGCCTAAAAGAGCGAAAATTTAGACATATTTTCCTTTGTATCTTTAAAACTAAAAATATTTTGATAAGACATGTAGAATAAAAGTTGTGCACAATTTCTAGGCCTTTCATTTGACACCACTAAAAAGGGGCTGGCCCCTCAAACTAGGGATCTGGAGCCCTTTAAAATTTTTGCTTTATAACTCAAAAACGGTAAATATTTCGAAATGGCTGTCGTTAAAAAAGTTGTTCTTTAACATCTTATTGATTTCATGAAAATGTTATTTTGTTCGAGTCTTGTGTTTTAAATGCGCCAGAAGCTTGACCCATATACAGGTAACTGTTTTAATTCAGCAAGTAAACGAGAGCTCTTCATGCGTGTAATTAAAATAAACTTACTATAAATAATAAATCTGGCTACATTAGATGCTAATATTCTTTAGAATAAGGTTCTTGAAGTGTTTTGTGCTTCATTTCCAAGTTATTTTTTGACAACTTTTCGTTTTATTTCATTTTTTTCAAAGTCGAATAAACCAGTCTACTAAAAAAAGGGGAAAAAAGATAACCTTTTCTTCTTATCATATAAAAACAAACAATATACTGAGAAAATAAAACATAACTTTGAAGCATAGACTATTTACAGCCATTAAGATACACCTTGTGTGTTTACAATTATGTAACACCTCCCTCGATAGCGCGTGGCAAAGGAGGTCACCGGGGATCAATCGGCGTGTGTGATCCAGCGACCTACATGTAGTCATACACAAAACAAATCATAGAATGGCCATTCCAAATTCATTTTGTAAACTAAGTCATGAGTGGACAAATATGTTGAATCTTTCAGATTATTTCATAATATCTTTGATTAAATCGCTAGTGCATTTTATTTAATATTTTATTCGCTGAATTACAGGAAAGTTGCATAGTTATTTTTATAAACAATTTATTTTTCGATATCGAGTTAATTGTCTGTTTTATTCATAATAAAATTCAAAATATGTAACCTTAATTAATTCCTACTAGTAATGGAACTTTTGAAACTGAAATGTACATGTATGTAATCTAATATACGTTCTTTTGTCGACGCCCTTAAAATGTACAACTGTATATATACAGAGCGCCCCAAATATATGCATATCGAGCGTATGGAAATACAAAATCCCACATTCACACGCGCCTCCAAAATATGTAGAATGAGACATACATGCGTAACTGTATTTGAATATTACAAATTTATTAGACACCTAACCTTGAACAATTTTTTTTTTCTACTAAACTTGTTATTGTATGCGAACAAAATGATAAACATGTAATTATTTATAGGTTCCCGTTATTTTTTCTGAAAATCAGAACACATTTATCAGCTCTCTTAAGGTTTTACGGATACATACAATGTACACGCATGCAAGTACAGAACATGCACGTTTTATAAGTGCATATGCAAGAGCGCCCCAAATATATGCATATCGAGCGTTTGAAATTCAGAAAAATTCTAAATCCCAAGTCTTTTTTCCCATTATCTTTGCAATAAAATATCGGTTAAACTGAAATGATTTTATTGATTTACAGCATATATTAAAGTCAATTATAGGTCCGCTGAGTTGATCATGAGTTGTTTTCATAACGGGTGGTCCTCCTGGCCAGTCATCATCACGGTTTGTAACATCGTAATAACACAGGTAAATACTAAGATGTCAATCCATATATTTTCCATAAGAAATGAATTACCGGGAGATGTCTCGTTTTCTCTGATCATATATTAATTGACAGCGTTTATGAACAGCTGTTAAAACACAGGCCTTTGTATACCAGTAAATCACAAAAAAGAAAAATTCGAGACAAAAAACAGAAAATAAAAATGTCTCTGGAAATAACATTAATTGCCTTTAGATAACTAAAATAAACTAATGTCCGCCGATTTTTGAATTAATCTGAACATTCATTGATGTGTACCTGTACAAGCAGTGTGTATATTTTTTTATGAAGCCTTCGTCCAAACGAACAATATTATAATAATAAATCTTGAATGAATTAACTAACCCATCAGTACACACACATACGCCTACACCTGAAATCTAATCAAAATCAGATCTTTTTTACGGCCCGAAATTCTGATAGTCGCTGTATTTCTAATCTGATTGACTATACATGTGCAGTACAGGCAACGCGGATCCCGTATTTCCCGCGCCCCGTCGCGGTATAAACACATTTGACCAGGTGAGACAGGTAAACCGCGTTCCCTCCGCGGGAAATTCATCACCTACCTGTCCCCGCCGCGGTTAAATCATCGATCAACTAGTATCGTAAACAAACGGGAGTTATCTCCCCGAACAGGAATTTTGCGAAATTCCCTCTTTAAAAAAAACAAATTAAAATCCCGCAGTGTATGTACATTTATGAAAGTATTTTCTTTTATTTCGCAAAAGGTGAAAATAATGAATGAACAAAAAAAATTTAAATTGTAAAGCAGAATATATTTAATCGTTTTTTATTTTATTTTATTTATTATTATTAATTTTGTTAAGTTATATATTAATACTAAAGCGACATCTTTTTTTGAATAGTATCAAGAAAACTATTTATAAGCTGAGTCATTTGAGAGTTTAACGTGACAAATTTTAATGTCGGAAATATAAGTTCTAATAACTACTCTTTTCAAATTATATGCGAACTGCAATGTTACATACACGTGCTAAACAATAGTCAGTGCGAGTTCCGATTAACAGTTTCCAGCATTCCTATGAGGAAAAAAATATATCTATATACTGTTCATGTTTTTTTTTTTTTTTTTTTTTTTTTTTACCAAGTTTAGAACAATATAATTCATTTAAATAATTTCACTTTACTGTATTAATGTGCAAGCATTTCCCTGAAATTGTCGAATGACCGGAAAGCTGTAATATTCCATCGTGAGCGTTTGCAGTGAGTGGGCGCGTGAACGTTATAAAAGATATCAATAAAATATAACAATTTTTTTCCCCTCGATATTTACTTCTTTTGTAAACAGTGGTTTGTTTTTAATTTAAACATTTCTCCAATTACAGAAGATGGAATGTGCATGGTGATGAACTTCACAAAACAATTAAAACGGGGGGGGGGGTATATCACTAAAACTTATTATTCTCAATAATACTCAAGAAAAAAATCAATGCCAAGTTTACTTGAATATATTCTGTTTCTTTGTGTATTAAGTATTAGTCGCGATCATTTCCTGTGTATAGGGATTAGCAGAGCAAGAGCAGGAAACGGTATGCCCTAGGGGTTTCATGCACACACCTGTCCTAGAGAACCTGTGGTAAATTTCTCTGCATGTGCAAGGCGTTGTCTAGCCATACAACACACCAGTCCCTTCAACGTTTCATTATTTCATTATTTCTTCATTTTCAAATGTAACTACAACCATGAAAGTTATGCGAGTCAATATATACTTTTTTTTTTACCCTGAGTGTATATTAAAAGGAGAAAGATCAATCAACTTTTAAAACAAATTAATAGAGTTTAAATGAAATAAAATAGATCAAATTAAATTATGTTTTATTACTTTTTTTTAAATGCCGACGGGTTTGGTATTTATGTTTCTGTTTAATATATATGTACATGTACATGTACATGTATTATGCAAGTAGAATGTAAAATAAAAAAAAAAAACGTACAGAATGTTACAGCACGTGCAACGTTTTTCCTTCGGTCAGTTTATTGATTTATCGAGTCCATCGATTAAAACAAAATATTCATGATAGAATTTCAATGAAATGAATTGCTTCTGGATTATTTTTTTTCCCCAGTTTCAATATGTCGTTTCTGTGAACAGATAATATACTGTAGCCGATTTATCAGTTTATTGTCCAGTTGTGGACTTTGACTAATTCTACGATCAAGTTTCTGAAAAACACCGAAATAGTGACAGCCACAGACACTATTTAAGGTCTTCCGTTTAAATAGGACGATTAAAGACAAAAATATCTACCGAAACAAGATATAATAACATATTTTGGTGACATGTGGTAGGTATATGATATTTTAGACCCGATATCCAAGAGGGGTCCGGTGTTAACAAATGGAAGAGACTTACCTTCTCTATTTCATAATACCGCGGGTATGATTTTTTAATAAAACGTTAATTCTACATTATTTTTATGGATTTTTCATATGGAATACATTGTAAATGTGTACTAGAAGATTAATTTATGGAAAAAGACGAATAAAAATATTCTTGGACCCCGGGGTGTATATGGGGGGGGGGGTGTCCTGTCCACAAGCACCTGTGCAGCATTCAAGCTTAAAAGACCATTCAAACAATACAAATCAGGAACAGTGCAAATCTTTTGAAATCAGAGGTAGAATCAAGTGCCATGGATCTGTCATGTTGTAAATTTTGAACTTACCGGTTGTCAGTATATACTGCCACCCGCGGGTAAATTCAATATTTATAGCATGAGAGATCCTATTCATGCTAGCACTTACCCCGACACGAGACCTTATACGGTCTCATCCAAAGGACCAATCTCCACGTTTTACTACTTATCCAAACTGGGCATAAAACATTCTCAATGAATTTTGTAATCATTATGTTGAACCTAACAAATTATTCCGACTCGCTGTATGATCTGAAAAAACATGGCTGAACTTATCCATTCAGAAACTCACAGCCTGGGATTGCTTTTAACCAGTGTGTGTTATGGCCTTGATGCAAGGTCATTTGGTCGAGTCAAGGTCACTGACAGAGAAACTGTAATTTCGCTACCGTATTTGTACTAGTGAAATATTGCTGGTATCTTGCAGAGTGTGACATGACCTTGACTCAAGTTCAAGGTCACTAAGGATAAGATGTTTTGACTGTATGTATGGACTAAAAGAACATGACGTGTCACTGTGAACTTTTCAACTTTTCAAGTCGGTAACACACAGATTGGGTTTTATGACGAGAGTGTGTCATGGTTTGACGCAAGGCATTTGGAATGTTCAAGGTCACGTACATTCCTTTACAGTTTTTCCTAGCGAAATATTGTAAGTTGCTTCCCCTTACAAGATTGCTTACATGTATAACTTTAGAATGTGGCATGACCTTGACTCAAGGTCACTTCTTCCTTCCGCAGCTCCAACGGAAGACCTATTCGTTGCTTTGCAACGAGCTCGCTCTAGTTATTCTTTTTTTTCTTCTTCTTTTTCCTAGACGCCAACTTTGAGACCTCATATCTCGCTCATTTCTCAACGGATTTTGCTCAAATTTGCAGGGTTTATAGACGTTACAAAACTCTATCGGAATGCTGTCAAACATGTCAAAAAGTCACTTCCGCTTTTGAGTTATTTCCCTTTAAATGAAAAATTACTTGTCTTCATTTCCAGACAAAGGCTCCGAGACTACAAAAGCTGGAGCAGAAATTCTACCGAATTTAAATAATAGAAGGATTGAAGTTGTGCACATCGGGTTTTGTTTTTCGATTTCTGTATTCAAAATGGCGCTATATAGGAGTCAAATATTAGAACGCCTAAAAGAGCGAAAATTTACACATATTTTCCTTTGTATCTTTAAAACTAAAAATATTTTGATAAGACATGTAGAATAAAAGTTGTGCACAATTTTAAGGCCTTTCATTTGACATCACTAAAAAGGGGCTGGCCCCTAAAACTAGGGATCTGGAGCCCTTTAAAATTTTTGCTTTATAACTCAAAAACGGTAAATATTTCGAAATGGCTGTCGGTAAAAAAGTTGTTCTTTAACATCTTATTGATCTCATGAAATTGTTATTTTGTTCGAGTCTTGTGTTTTAAATGCGCCAGAAGCTTGACCCATATACAGGTTACTGTTTTCATTCAGCAAGTAAACGAGAGCTCTTCATGCGTGTAACTAAAATAAACTTACTATAAATAATAAATCCGGCTACATTAGATGCTAATATTCTTTAGAATAAGGTTTTTGAAGTGTTTTGTGCTTTATTTCCAAGTTATTTTTTGACAACTTTTCCTTTTATTTCATTTTTTTCAAAGTCGAATAAACCAGTCTAATAAAAAAAAGGGAAAAAAGATAACCTTTTCTTCTTATCGTATAAAAACAAGCAATATAGTGAGAAAATAAAACATAACTTTGAAGCATAGACTATTCACAGCCATTAAGTGCCTGCCTTTTACATTCACCTTGTGTGTTTACAATTATGTAACACCTCCCTCGATAGCGCGTGGCAAAGGAGGTCACCGGGGATCAATCGGCGTGTGATCCAGAGACCTAGTCATACACAAAACAAATCATAGAATGGCCATTCCAAATTCATTTTGTAAACTAAGTCATGAGCGGAAAAATATGTTGAATCTTTCAGATTATTTCATATCTTTGATTAAATCGCTAGTGCATTTTATTTAATATTTTATTCGCTGAATTACAGGAAAGTTGCATAGTTATTTTTATAAACAATTTATTTCTCTATATAGAGGTAATTGTCTGTTTTATTTAAAATAAAATTCAAAATATGTTACCTTAATTAATTCCTACTAGTAATGGAACTTTTGAAACTTAAATGTACATGTATGTAATCCAATATACGTTTTTTTGTCGACGCCCTTAAAATGTACAACTGTATATATACATTTGCAAGAGCGCCCCAAATATACGCATATCGAGCGTTTTATAAGTATACATGGAAATACAAAATCCCACATTCACACGCGCCTCCAAAATATGTAGAATGAGACATACATGCGTAACTGTATTTGAATATAACAAATTTATTAGACACCTAACCCTGAACAAATTATTTTTTTCTACTAAACTTGTTATTGTATGCGAACAAAATGATGAACATGTAATTATTTATAGGTTCCCATTATTTTTTCTGAAAATCAGAACACATTTATCAGCTCTCTTAAGGTTTAACGGACACATACAATGTACAAGCATGCAAGTACAGAACATGCACGTTGTATAAGTGCATATGCAAGAGCGCCCCAAATATATGCATATCGAGCGTTTGAAATACAGAAAAATTCTAAATCCCAAGTCTTTTTTTTCCCCATTATCTTTGCAATAAAATATCGGTTAAACTGAAATGACTTTATTGCTTTACAGCATATATTAAAGTGAATTATAGGTCCGCTGAGTTGATCATGAGTTGTTTTTATAACGGGTAGTCCTCCTGGCCAGTCATCGTCACGGTTTGTAACATCGTAATTACACAGGTAAATACTAAGATGTCAATCCATATATTTTCCATAAGAAATGAATTACCGGGAGATGTCTCGTTTTCTCTGATCATATATTAATTGACAGCGTTTATGAACAGCTGTTAAAACACAGGCCTTTGTAAACCGGTAAATCACAAAAAAGAAAAATCCGAGACATAAAAAACAGAAAATATAAATGTCTCTGGAAATAACACTGCCTTTAGATAACTAAAATAAATTAATGTCCGCCGATTTTTGAATTAATCCGAACATTCATTGATGTGTACCTGTACAGGCAGTGTGTACATTTTTATGAAGCCTTCGTCCAAACGAACAATGTAATAAATCTTGAATGAATTAACTAACCCCTTCAGTACACACCATTCGCCTACACCTAAAATCTAATCAAAGTCAGATCTTTTTTACGGCCCGAAATTCTGATAGTCGCTGTATTTCTAATCTGATTGACTAAACATGTACCTTTAACAAATATTCTTTAATTTTCTTCGGGACCCCTGCATCACTAGTCAGGTGCTGTACCGACTGAGCTACCCAGGCCGATATCCACGACCCAAACCATTACAGTTTTATTAACTAATATCTTCATTTTTTTAAAAATAAATTTTTAAATTAATTATAAGAAATCCATTCAGGTGCTCCACGTGTCAATTATTGTGATAGAGGTACTTACCACGTGACCTGATCATAATGCATTCATATTGGTCAACTCTGTGATGCACGGTGTGTATTTATCAAACCATTCAAAATCTTTCCTGTTGACCACATCTTTAAGTGTATTAAAAAGCCAAACGACTTCCTGTAAATTTTGAATATCGCCACCGCACATGTATTTTGAACTTTGATTACCAATTTCATTATTTTCATCAATAATACATATCCTTTTAGCCTGTCATTTTCAGATTTTTAAAAACTAAACTTCACACAAAAAATCACGGACTTCTTGTTAAGTTATAATGCAAACAAACGACTGAAGCATCTTGAACACAAGCAGGGTTGGTGGGGTGCATAACTACATTGTATAAAATAAAAAAAGCAAAGGCGGATCCAGGGCCGGCGCGCTGGGTGCACGTCCCCCCCCCCCCCCTTTCCGTTTGAATTTTTTGTATGTAGAACTTATATGTCCATTATCCTAAAATCAAGGAAAAAACATCTCTTATTTGTAAGAATTTGTCAACTTCTGGGGGCTTCGCCCCTGGATCCCAACCAGGGCTTTGTCATAGACCCACTGGGGGCTTCAATGCAGCCCCCGACCCCTCCCCTGCCTTCTGCTTCCCCCCCCCCCATTATGAAATTCCTGGATCCGCTACTGCAAGGGGCGTAATAAACAAGAATAATATAGCTTTGAAGGGATGTGATCTTCGGTATTGGTACTTTTACCTATGATATATACACAAAGACCTCTAGATCTACACGACAGAAATAATTCTTGAGCGGCAGCTCTGCTTTAAAACATGTATCTACTTTGCAGTACAATCATAGAAAATTATAAGTATTTAGCAAATCCTTCCTACAAAGCACAAACACCATAAAATTAAACTTGACATGTAACTAAAATTATTCCATCTATAATCCACGAACATACATTGAAAGGATTATAAATATCTGTAGAAATTAAAAAGCAATTTGGAATTTAAAAAAAACTGTCGGCGAGTTTCTTATTGCTGCTATTGCGTTGAACATGCCATTTGATAGACAATCTCTCTATATATGCCAGGACAGACATCTCTACATGTTACTTTTCAGGGACGTAGCGTCGTTTTTGAAAGGGGGGGAGCCAGAGAAAAAAAATTAACTTACCTGAAAAGACTTCACAACCAAAACCAAAAAAGGAAAATTGCCCAGAATCCTATTTCCCGGCGGAAGGGGGTGGGGGCAACGGGACTATACTGCAACAAAAAGTGGGGCCAACAGGACTTTCAATGAACATTACTAAAGTAAAAAGTTAGGTCTGAAAAGGGGGGGGGGGCTGATGTTACGTGCCTGCTCTTATAGCTCATGCTTTATTTGATCTGCAATATCATAAGTTTACTTGATTGAATATCTCGGAGTCTCTCTTATCCTTTCTACAGCCTTTTAGTTTGACCAACTATGCAAAATTTAGCCTTTGGAACAGTTGGCGTTAGGGCTTTCATACTTCACATCCGAAATTCTTTGTGACAAGACCTTTCCTTTGGAATAAATATTTTCGACCTTGTGACCTTCACCTTGGAGTTTGACCCACTTTTTATAAAATCTAAGCTTGGCAATACCTTTTGAACGGTTGGGACTAGTGTTTTCACATTCACAGGTGTATTCCTTGTGACAACGGCGTTCATTGGATATCAACAATTTTTACTATTTGACCTTGACCTTGGAGTTTGACGTACTTTAAAAAAAATTAAACGTTTTGACTTTTTACCTTTGACCTTAGAGTTTGACCTACCTTTGAAACATTTTAATCTCATTCATAACTTTTCAACGGTTGGTGTTAGGGTTTTCATATTTTATGTGTGTTTCTTGTGACAAGACCCTCCCTTGAGTACCGACAGTTTTGACTTTTGTCCTTGACCTTGGGATATGACCTACTTTAAAAAAAAAACCGTTGACCTTTGCCATAACTTTTGAATAATTAATGCTAGGGCTTTCATATTTCAATGTGTATTTCTTGTGACAAGGCATTCCTTTGGACACTGTTAATCTATCCTTGACCTTAACATTTGACTTGAGTATGAAAAAAAAATTAATCTTTGCCATACTTTTCAATAGTTAGTCTTAGCGTTTTCATATTTCACAGTTATATTCACTGAGACGAGATCTTCCTTTGGGTAACATAATTTTTTATCTCTTGACTTTGACCTTGGAGTTGGATACGGATTTGAGAAACTTAAACCTTTGCCATAAGCTGCAATACCGGGGCATCAGTGTTTCACAAACACGTCTTGTTCAATATCCAAACTGGACAAAAACATTCACAATGAATCCTTAAATCATTGTGTGGAACCTGATAAATTATTTGACTCGATCTATGGTCTGAAAGAACATGGCTGACCTTACCCAGTCAATAACTCACAGATTGGGATTTTTCTTAATCAGTGTGTATTAAGGTCTTTATGAAAGGTCATTTGGATGAGTTTGAATGAAAAACTATAAATTCGTTACCGTCTTTTTCTAGTGAAACATTGTTGGTATCATGCAGAGTGTGACATGGCCTAAACTCAAGTTCAAGGTCACTAAGGATAAGATATTTTGACTGGATGTATAGACTGTATGAACATGTGTGAATTTGAGAAGTCAGTAATACACAGATGGGGTTTGCTCATAACCAGAGTGTGTCATGGCTTTCGCAAGGTCATTTGGACAAGTTCAAGGTCACATACATTTCTTTATCGCCTTTTTACTACAGAGTGAAACATTGTTAGTTGATACCTCTTACAAGATTGCTTATAACCTTATGATATGACATGACCTTGACTCAAGGTCACTGCTCCAACGGAAGACCTACTCGTTGCTTTGCAACGAGCTCGGCTCTAGTTTTAATGATATGATTTAGGAAAATATTCTAGAAAGCATACTTGACTACTGAATTTGATTTACTGTTTAAATATATGAATAAACAGAAGGAACTATCTAACTTTTAAACATTAAACAATGTGCCAACCCATAACATGATATGTAAACGTGTGTATTCAAGGAGAAGGTGACTTTGTGACTCATGGACATTGAAGCTGTTTTTGGAACGTTATATAGTGACATAGAATCAGGCCCAATCCCTGATTTGTATATCACCATGAAATAATTCTTATGTTAACTTGTCTCATTTGCTGACAATTTAAGTTTGCAGTAAATAGCCCGCCATGGCTGATAAAAGCTCTAAGGAAGCATTCTGAAAATGAACTCTTAATTATAAAAACACTCCCCTCTTCTGATTTCATGGGATACCCCAAATCAGTGAAAGGTAGGGATTTGATCATATCTTAATTTTTGCCAATTTCAGGTTCAAATGAATTTGTTCCATGGTAAAATTTGAGGAAATGTGTATTTATTTTGGGAAATTTCATTTTTTTCCCATGTTTTTGGATTTATTTATTTAGATTTGGAGAGGATGAAAAAAAGTAAGACTGGTTTGATAAGGAAATTTCCTTAAAAATATTGTTTTAGCAATAATTAAGCCTGCACAAACTCTACAGATTTGTGTAACAGAATATTTGATTATCTTATTTCCTTAAAAAAAGGAACTAAACAGATATATCACAACAATTCAGTTACATTCTTCGAGAAAACCTTGGATCTTAACGAAAATGTTAAGACGACTCAAACCTGTTGAACTCCATGGCAAGATTTTATTTTGTTCCTAATTAATGTTAAGGTTTATACGGTAAGTCAAAATGTACATGTACATTCTTTAAATGATATATCATATGTCAGTTCCTGGAAAATATATGGCCATGTCAGGATGAGAAGGACAAATGGAAATGAGTTTGGGATGAAATGACACTTCTATGGAACACGACTATTTTTACTCAGTATGTTTATATGTGTTAATGAAGGAGTTTGCACTGTTAAGATGCCATTGGCAGTGAACATGTATCACCGGTACCTAATTTTTTGTGCATCGCATATTCACTTGTTGATGTTATTTTCATAAGTAACCAAGAACACAAATTTTCTTTGCAATGGATGAAAGATGCGCAATAAACACTTTCCATCACATTACTATAACATTAGAAAAACGTTAAATAAAAACATTTGAATATTTTGCATTGAATATGATTGCATTTTTTAAAGCTTGATTTCATAGTCTGTCTTCTTCAGTTATAAAATTTAAAGTTACTGAATTGGCTTATTTATGAAATACTTGAAAATTAGTAGTTATGATGGCAAACTAACAACTTACTAAACTTTATGATAACTTCAACTTTTTATTGTCAAATTCCCTTTGTTATGCAGCAATAAACCGTCATCAAATGTACATGGTTTCTATGTCTCTAAGTCGATTCAATACGCAAGAGCATGTTCTGAGAGTACGAGCAATTTATAAACCGAAAACCGAGACAGGCTATTCATTTTAAAACGAACTGCGAAGAGAGAAAAAATAGTGATTATTCTCAAAAGTACATTTAAACAACACAAATTATGAGCAGAGTCAACATGGACAGAGGTAGGATCAGATGCCATTGAGGAGTAAGCATCCACTGCTGATCGGTCACACCCGCCGTGTGCTACTTGTCGTGTATAGGGAAAATCCGTAGACAATTCTGTGTGACAAAATGGCCTAACAATTTGTATGAAAGACATGAGTCAAAATTCGACATAACAAAAAGATTGTATTTGCAAACAAGGTCATTGTGTCAACCATAGAATTTGTGAAATGTTGACTTTAAACGAGATTGTTGATATCCTTGTATCATCAATTTATTTGTCGTAGCCTGTCTCGATTTCGTTTCAGAAATTGCCGTACGTAGAAAATGCTCTTGCATATCGAAAGAACTGGGAACTTAAACTCCAAAGTCGAATTGAAGGTCACAGCATGAACCTTCTTCTTTTTATGTAAAAGTTCTTGAATAAATCTTGCTTCGTATGAATACACAAACAGGTCTGCTAATGGTACACATTAGTACACACGGGAATTCCAACAGATTTTTTGAAGACTGGTCTCCAGAAACTACATATATATTATGAATGATAATAAGATATTGTTAATGAAAAACTCAGGCATCTTTACAATATCAACCTTGGAGTACTTGTGTATAGAATTAAAATGTTTTTAACAAAGTTTGCAGATGCTTAATGACAAGGTATGTAGATTTTACGCGTTCTATTTTAATTGAAGAAGCAGTTCTTTATAATGTCAAAAAGCCAGGTCTTTTAAGTATTGTGGGGAATGGTCGTATAACGCGTAGAAAATCGTGCGTATTGATGCTATTGATCTTGGGAAAAAATTGTGATTTTAAATTTTCTGAAAGTTCCTCGCGGAGTTTTTAAGTATCCGCATCTGATTAATACTATTTCTCGAATATGTTGTTGTGTGGTACTTCTGAAATTGCTCCTTCACAGCTGTTGATATTTTCGTGAGGAGAAGGGAAAGATGCTTGATATAACATTCACTAGAACCCGCTATGTATGTTTGTTTGTAAGGATACTTATGAAGTTTAGGAATCCAGTATAGATATGAAATACGGAGATATTGTATTTTAAATTCAATTTGGTTGTTGGGAATATCTAAAATATTCAAATCTGACATAAGGTTTTGAGGAATTTCCTACTTGGAAAGGTAGCTATTACTATTCTTTGGATTACTACTTGTAGAATTAAGTCCCAGTTAATCTTCTAAAATGCAGTTGTGATAAAAAAGTTTTACAGAAAGACTATGTTTTACCTACTTTGTCAGCCTGGACCAGTGCATATTGATCCAGTTATCTATCTAATTCTGTTTTCACTTCTGAAGATTAAGAGATAGATAGATTTAATATTGCTCCGCAACGAAATTTCAATATTTATTTTATAAGATAAAAATCAAGACACGTCATTAATAGTGACGTGAATAAACTTATTCCAATCTGACAAAATGTGAAGGTCTTTTTCTTTTATATTTGACCAATTGTCAGGCGTAATCTTCGACAGAATTCGTGAAATTTATGAAATGTCGCCAGCTGAATGATCGGGATTGCCTAAATTTTGGCCCTTTAAAAATAAATGCATTAAGGTCCTCATTGTAAACTTTATTCACGTCACTATTAATGACATAACCAGTAGGACTATAGTTGTAGGGAGAAGAAGGAAATGTCCGATATCTAAGCACTGTAGTGTTTTTTGTGATTAAAAAATCTGGAAGCAATAGTCAATGAATATTGATAAAAAATATAAGATGTGGACTTTAACATGAAATATAGTGGAATTTTACAATTCCTTTATTGGCAAATGTAATTTACAGGAACAGGCGGATTTCTTGCTAATTCTTGAGAACGGGGATTATGATTGGCAATATCCATAATCATAGAATCTAGTTGTATTCTGGTATTTAAGAATCCAAGTATGGACTTTTTTTTAAGCCTTTTCATGTTTATGTTTCAAAAGAGACGTTAGGTATATTAGATTTATTGTAAGACCGATGTCCATGACCACTATTAATCTGTGTGTTTTGTTTAATTCACATTGCAACGTTTCCCTACATTGTCAACATATAGACATTGTTACCATATGGAAAAACAGTGCCTAGTTTCCTTATCCAGTAGTATCATTGTCTGCGGAAAAGTGTGGGTAAGGATGAGCTTTTATTGTGTGACATTTTTTTCAAGAATTCTTTCATCGACAAAACGGAATAGTAAGGGGAATCAAAATGTTTGTAAAGAAGCTGTTGACATCGGTTGTTAATTTGAAATCCCTGCCCAGATATTCTTTTGTTTAGTGAACTCTTGGTTTCATTGACATACACAAAACAATAGAGTAAATTCTACAGACAACATTAGAAGATTGGCAGTTCAGCTGTTCCTAAGGTTTGTCCAACTTTGTCCAGTGAAATGACATATAGATGAACAATTTGTAATGAAAATATCACATTTTGCAGTTTTTTGCAGAATATTCAAAAGGATTCATCAAATAAATCTCTAACTAAAACTTTACAATCATTCAATTTTTTGTAAGGACATATGGACAGGCCTCTATTTGACCTCTAAAATTTAGACACAAGCTGGTTGCAAGTAAAAAAAAATAGCCACCAATGCAAATTTTTAGTGGTCAGGCGAATTTTTCCTAGACGCCAACTTTAAGAGCCAATCAAAATACGGGCCCATGGTGGTAGTCACGCGAGGGGGTGTCTAGTGACCCTTCTACAGGTGAACTTCGGTATCTCGAACACGGATATCTCGAATACCATGGATATGTCGAAGTCATTTTCAAGTCCCAACTGCTCATTCCTTAAGTATTTTACCCTGGATATCTCGAATTCTGAGCTTGGTTATCTCGAAGTATTTTCTCGGTCCCTTCGAGTTTGAGATAACGAGGTTTGACTGTACTTTTGAAAGTGGAAGGACAAAAGGTATCTGTGCCCCCTCCCCCGGTCATGTATAGTTATAGTTATGTAGATGAAATATATAGAGGTAACGAACAGTATTCAAGCTCAAAAGTCCATTCAAAATATACAAATCAGGAGCAGAGCATACATGGACCTCTAAAACATCTGAAGTGGGATCAGGTGCCATGGAGGAGTGAGCATCCCCTGCCGATCGGTCACACCCGCCGTGTACTCCTTGTGTAATAATGGCCCAACAATTAGTATGAAAAACGTCAGTCAGCATTTGACTTAATGATAGGTTGTATTTGCTGAAAAGGTCATGGTATCGACCATAGAACTGACGAAATGATGATTTTAAACGAGACTGTTTATATTCTTGTTTCATCAACTTGTTTGTCAATCAATTACCTCGTTTTAGAAATTGTTCATACGTAGAGCATGCTCTTGCGTATCGAATCAACTGAGAGATATAAACCCTATACTGAGGTGATGAGTGTATATTGCTGCATAATTAAGGGAAGATGACGATTGAAAATTCACGTGTATCAGAAAGCTTGGTTGTTAGATTACCATTAACGTCTTTTTCTAGTAAAATATTTCTTTTTACTTAACTTGCATCTCATGAAATAAACTATTAAACTATAATAATATTTAGTACCAATATTAACATAATTTACTTCAAGATTTAATATTCACCCGTACGGATACATTACGACCTAACTCCAATGTGTAAACGATATCTTTAATGAGCGAGAATTTTAAACTTGATAAACTATTCACCACATCATCTCGAATTTACTACATTTCACAATTGTCTATTTTCTGGAGCCAAAAATTACTTGGGGCAGCTATTTTCTTATCTGGTCTACCTGAGCTCTGTGTGCACTAGCGCAACGCGAAATTTCTTTCGCACGTGCGTTTGCTGAAAAAAAAACAAACGTGACAAAGAAAACACAATTTAAGACATGTCAATTGCTAAAAAAAAATGATTCTCTCCACTTTTAATATCTTCGCCTGTTCAGAAAAAAACATTGGTAAAAATATTGATTTTCAATTTAAAATGGTCGCCAATTTGTCGACTTATAAAGTAATTTTAGACACCAATAAAAATTTCATTAGAGCCCTGATGGATTATTGGATTAATACCGAAACTGGTTATCTGTCGACTGCACATAGGACATATGTTCAATATCTCAAGGACGATCCGAGGGACACCAGCCGAACTTTTAGAGTCTGTGTCTCTTATAGACCCCAAAGAGTAACGCCTTTTTATACTGGGTGATGCCTCAGCCAGTATATTTTAGTTAATAGTATTCTGTGTGCTACTCACAATTGCATAAATACTAAACGACAAGTATCCTCGAGGACATACTGTCTATCAGCAGGGATACTTATTCGGTGGTTAAAAATGAAATTTGCAATTGAAGAAAACAAACAGTGATCATTCTCAAAAGTCCATTTAAACAAAACAAGTTATGAGCAGATTCAACACGGACCTCTGAAAACAGAGGTAAGATCAATTGTCACGGAGGAGTAAGCATCCCCTTTCGACTGGTCACACTCGTCGTGTGCTCTTTGTCAGGATCAGATAAAAGGGAAAATTCCTTAAGGGAGCCGACTGGGTTTTATTGTGTGAAAACTACTATAGAGAGACTCTTTATTTTTATAGCATATGTACCTTACATTGACTTCAGTATACATGCCAAGTTTACTGAAAATCTACCGTCTGGTTATTTTTTAGGGACCATCTCAAACTACAGGTACATTTACTATAGAATTATAAAGGAAAATACCATTTTTCGCACTTCGGAGCAAATTATACAAATGCTACTGCAGACTTTTTGCTCAAATTACATTGTAAGATGGGTAATATTAAATTGAACATTTTGTGCAAGAAACACAAAATTCTACCGTCTGGTTTCCAGAGGGGGCATCTCAAAATTCATGACATTTTCCTGTTTTTATGGAGTACAACAAAACATGACAGATACCACAGATTTACATAAAAATGATAAAAATGATTGTTAGATTCTCAATTTCTTGTGTTTAAAATTTCAAGAGCATATATTTTATACTTTTTATTTTATGGCATAATTAATGATCCCGCTGAAAGAACTCCAAGTATTCATAACGTCAAAAACACATTCTTACGACGTCTATCTACCCATCATTTGAAAAATCGTCAAAAAGCAGTTATTTAAAACGTAATTAAATTTTTTGATTTGAGATTTCCTAAACTTGTAAATTTTTATAAATTAGGTAAAAATAGTTGCGTTAAAAGGGTAGATACGCTTTATTTTACTATGCTGCGCGAAGCATTGCGCAATGAAAACCCCAGTCGGCCCCCTTAAGCAATTCTTATGGAAGACTTCAGTCAACATTCGACTTAACGACAGATTCTTGCCAACAATGCCATTGTATCGACCATAGATTTTGCTAATTGTTAACTTTAAACGGGATTGTTGACATCTTTTTATCATTAACTTATTTGTCAATAGCCTGCCTCGTAGAAATTGCTCATACATTGAACAATGCGAACAATATCGAATCAACTGGGAGACATAAACTCCATTTGCAGGTGATAATTGTGTTTTGCTACATTAATAAGGGAAGTTGACAATAAAAAAGGTCACCACGTTTGTCATAAGGTTTAGTTGTCAATTTGCAATCAATCTTTAGTGAAATATCCAAGTATGAAACACATTTGTCAGATTCTGTGGTGTCTTTTATATCGACTTCAGGTGGACATATCAAATTAACGCATAATCAAACTGAATATTATTAACAGATAAAACGTTGTCGATATAAATATCGAATTGATGGCCTCTGCATGAGACTTCTTCTTTTTAATGTAAAGTTCTTGAATAAATCCTGCTTCATATGAATAAAAAATCATTTCTGCATAATCAGGGATAAAACTTTGGAACCCTTGACTGAATTAATTTTAAGAGCCATTTTCTGTAATGACTATAACTCTCAATGCTTGAGCCATGGCACGCATAGTCACGAATTTTCTTCGAACTCTCTCTCTGATAAAAATATTTTACACCATAAGCTTACATCAGGAAAGAAATTGGGTTGTTATGTGTCTTGGTTACCATGGTTACATGCTCCAAAGGTTGAAAAATATCATTTTGGAATTTGTTTAAAGCCCCACTTCTAAATAAGCAACAATATATATAAATGAAGGTGACTGTTACCGAAAGTCGAAGACTCGAAATCTTATTCTGATGAGAAAATGTTTGTGTATGCAGGTATTCACCATAGAAACAAAGAACAAAGTATTGAAAAGCAATACATTTATTCCTACATTAAAAAAAGTTATAATAAGTTGAAATGTAACCATATAATAAAGAAAAGGTTTTAGTAATAGTTTATAAGGGAAAATCCACTAGTTGCTAGGTTATTAAATTTAAAGGGATATACCTTTCTTTGTAAAGGTCTATTAGCATACAAGAGTCATTCAAAAAGACGTATGAAATGTTGTTCTTTGTCATATTATTTGTAAGAAATTTAAGATTAACACAATGTCATATGTAAAAAAAAAAAAAAAAAAAAAAAAAAAAATATTTTTTTAAATAATAATTTTAAGTGTGTAGGTTTATTTTATTTTATAAACTCATGTTACATTATTTTAAAAGCAACATGTTTTGTCACTTCGGAGTACTCTTATCAACTTAAAGACAAATGACAATTTCTCAAAAATACACCGCCTCTTCATTTCACACGGAGTCTTTGGCGCCTTATCCATTTGTTTAAAAAGTTTCTATACCACTTTTTACTTAGTTTGCTAACAATTTTTCAAGTATCAAGATACATGTAAATCGTCAATATCTTCACTTTTTTTACCGCGTAACTCTGCTTTCAATAGTTCTGCAAATGTGAAATGAGCATTTCTTTCCATGACGTTACTAACGGCTTTGACCAAATTTGTACTGATAGTTCATTTCCTTTTAGGTTGTTCTAATACATAGTATATAAGAATACCCATCATGTTGTTCAATAAAAAGCCTCAATCATTATCGACAAATTAGAAATTATACTTTGTAATGACAGAAATAATTTTCATGTGGTCATACAGGGACAAAAAATGTTATATAAAAGAAAGAAGCATATTTTGGCAAAATCATTAAAATACAGGAGATATCTAAGACTATTTAAGAAGCAGTAAAAAGCAATTATTTATCATTTGAAAGTATCTTTTTCAATTCATCATACGGAGTTGTTGTATAAAGTGCTGAAAAGTCATATCTTGATTTTGCTAATTTTGATAAAAGTTTTGTGATTTCGAATTTGCTAAAACTGCTTAAGTTTTTGAATACTGTAACAGCACTTCTCAAACATGATTTTACACGATACTGTTAAAGTTTCTCCTTCACTGATATTTAAGTCTTTGAATCCAGAATCGTATAAAAAGTTGCTAGGAATATCAAAAATATTTAAAACTGACATATGATTTCGGGGAATCTTCACTCTTCCTTTGAAAGGGAACTATACATGTAAATATGTTTGATAACCAGTTATAAAATAAAATCTAAGTTCCTCGCCAGTCTTACAGACAAAGACTCTGTTCTTATAGGCTTTGTCAGTCAGAACTAGTACATACTGATAATATAATCTATCTAATTCTTTTCTCACTTCTGAATTACTGGAGACGGACAGATGGTGCACATTTTTCACTCAACTGTTTAATACAGAATTACAATATCCACCTTTTACTTTTATGCTTTCTAACAAATGTCAAAGTTTTCTTCATATTTGACCAACCATCCGTTATAATTTTCTACACAATTTTTTTTTATCTTTATGAAATTTTGTCGCCAACGGAAGAAAGGGGTGCCCCAAAATTTAAAAATGAGTGATTTAAGGTTTTTATAACTGAAAGGGGAAGATGAACATCGACAGGAATATTTCGTTTTTGATGAGCAATATCTTGGCAATGAGGAGGTTTTTTTAAGTGATTAAAGAGTAAAAAAAAAGCAACAATGGATGAATATTTGTAAGAAATACAAGTTTTGAACTTGGAATGTGGATGAATACAAGACTATAAAGGCAATAATCTTGTGTATCTTAACTAACCCATAAAAAGAATTAAAATTGGGGATTTTTTGTAAAATATTTGTATAATGAGCAAAAATTGGCTTTGGTTCAGTCTAGCTTAAACATATTTTTTTGCAATTTTTAAGACAAATGAGAAAGAAGTTCTAACTACAAATGCAATAGTAACAATTCCGTATCGATTAAAATTTTTTTTTATCTTTATGAAAAAAATTACTTGATAATTTGTGTAATATTGTACAAAACTACCAAACATGAGCAATTTGGTTTGGTTTAAACATGTTTTATTTAGCACAGCTGAGCTAAAGGCTCAAGTGAGTTTTTTCAATCAAAATTTTGTCAATTGTCGTAGTTTTTCTGACTGTCTGTCCATTTACTTTTGACATTTTCAATATTTTCTTCCACGCCCTTGGACCATTTTCAACATTTAACATGACACAAAACATCCTTGTGATTAAATAAAGGGTCAATCCCTCTTGAAAGAGGGAGATAATCAGAAAAAGGCAAAAACGGGATTGGTCTTTTCAAAAATATCTTCTCAAGAACCACAGGACAATAAAGGTGAAACTTAAGTGATAACTTTTGGCAGAGTATCTATTCAAGTTTGTTCAAATCTTATAAAATCTTCCCAAGAACAACAGCACCATTATCAGTCATATTGAAATGCGAGTTTCCTAGGGTTTTATAGATTTTAGTTTTTGAAAACATGTCCCCTGGCGGATAAATAGAAAAACAATAGGGGATCAAACGTTTATAAGTATTTTTTAAGACAGCAGCACCAATATTAGTCATATTCATTCTCAGGTAGGGCAGATAAAAGTTTGTTCAAATCACGGCCCCGGGTATAGGGTAGGGCTCCAACAGGGGATCAGGTTTTACATATGAATATTTAGGAAACTGCAATTGAAAACAAAATTTACACTAGAAGGGCCACATTAATTGATTTGCAAACATTCCTAAATTGTGTGATTTTTTCGTTTTCAAATTATCGATCCTGAGTTAGTGTTGAACTAAAATCGGGGATTGAATTTTACATAATCCAGAACAGCAAGGCCCGTTTGTCATGGATAGTGGAGCTTCCCAATGTTGTGTGTTGAATCATTACCCTTTGGGGCTAAGTTGGGGCCACAATATGAGGTCAAAATTTATGAATGGGAAAAAAGGGAAAATGTTAAGGGAACTTAAGTATTTATTTTCTTCCGTAACACTTGATGGATTTAAAAGCCTGGAATGAATCTTTAAAAAAAATTTATGAAGAAAAATAGGGTTAAGATGACATGTGAGTGTTGTGGAACATGTGCTTCTTGCTGTAATTTCTAAGTCCAAAGGTTTTGGACATGAGTTCTAAACACTTGTACATTTATAACAAAAATGGTTGTATTAATTATATGTAGCAAAACTACTAAAGATAAAAAAGGTTAAAAAATTAAAAAAAATGTTTCTATTGTTTCCAAAGATGGAGGTACATTGGTTCGGTTTAGTTTAAACATGTATTTTATTGTGATTTGTAAGTCCAAAGGACTAGAGACAAGTTCTAAAAACTTGTGCATTCTTGAATACTAAATCATGGAATCCATGAATAGATAGTGAGCTCTTAGGGATTAAGAATAATTAGACGGAGTGTAAACACGCGAAACACATTCAACATCATCCTGTATTGAAAACAAACTATCTCGCTAGTCGTAAGAAAGCATAAGATACGATGTTTTGGGTTTGCTATCGTCCAGAACTTTGTGAATAGTTGAGTCAGCTCAATATTCTGATTGTGCCTTTTAATCATCATACATGTACCACTGAATATAGACCTATATCAACTACACCACAGGATTGTGCAAAAGACTGATAGAGTAAAATGTCGAAATCAAATCAAAATAATCAAGAATGATGAAGATTTCTTCTGTTTTCCTAACATTACCATGGAACGAAACAAAATTGTATCCAAATTTTAAAAATCATTTATTCAGTTATCTATGATGACAAAAACAATTCTATCTGAAACGTGACTCATGAAAAGTCACGTTTTCGTAAATCACACAATTTTCAGGGACTTATTAGTAACATATAGTAGCTTATCAACAATTTTTTAAATTAGAAAATACAAAAAACAAAAGTTTATAGCCTAAACAAAGGAACTTTATAAAAAAGCCTTCTAACCTCTGTCATGCATATACATGTAAGTATAAAGTTAAAGGGGAAAGTTTTATTTTACAAGAGCCCAGAAATTTCTTTAAAAATATCTCTGCTTGATAAGTATTTTCAACATAGACATTCGTTGCTAATACGAAAAATGTTTGAGACAGAATAGAAATCTTTCCTTCCATCTCACTTTCTTTCTGAAAATTCATAGTCTTTGTTGACACTCTTTTTCAAATCATGAATATCATTAAATTAAATATTTCACAATAAATAAAAAAAATGGACAAGAATCGTGCAGTCACACTGAGCATGAATGTTTACAAGGCGTCTTAAAAATCACATTGAGAAGAAAAGGAAATGGCATTATACAGTGTTCTTCTGACCTTTTCCTTGCTTATGATAATTGATAGACAATAAAGACTTAATTCATTCGTGATACTGCAATTGTGCATAAAGATTATTTTCACAGACGGTTTTTGCATTATTTTGAAAAAAAAAAAACATAATAAAATATCATTGAATGCATTGCCTATGCAAATAGTTATATAATAACACAAACATCCGTGCTATGCAATCATTCTGAAGAAACGTGTCAATAATTTATTAAAACGTGATATGCGCAAAGTATGTAAATCCAGTCTGCTGTGTAAAGCATTTATTCACACCCCGAAATAAATAATGCATCCAAATATATTTGGACAATGAATTAGTAATGAAAGTTTGTAAATAAACAACCATTGAAAGGTACCTTTATAGTCAGAAATTGTTTTATAATAGCTGGATGATTTCACAGAGGTATAACAATGTCAAAAGTAATAAACACCACACCTTCAATATTTTCATATTGCTGCAGTTATGCATACATGCAATGGTACACTGCTGTAACCAAATATCACACTGTGAATTACTAATGTCTCTGTACATGGTACATACTTTTATTACTCCGCCTCGTGCAGTAATTAACAGGACTTTTGCTGGAAAATCGTGATTTATACAGCCAAAAGAATCTGAAAAAGAGGAATTTTAACAATAAAATACTTTGAGCGAGATGCCCCTTCATTAATATAATTATTTCCTCATTAGGTAAAACACATACCTGTAATTATGTGTTTATTTGTTTATCATTTTTCTTATTTATCTTGTAATACACATTATCACTTACGATTCTGAAAGTCATTCAAGCTTTAAAATGTCTGCTTTTGTGAAAATAAATTTTGTAATAATCACTCTTTTACTTGACAAATAAATCTGCAATAAGACGACGTTACCCGCCCTTTTTTACCGATGTCACATGAACGAAGTCTATAAATAGTTATAGTTATGATAAGTATTAAAACCTATATCTCATCCCGGAAAAATTAGGTAAAGTCACACAAGCAAAAATTGTTATTCACAATAAAACATCATAATCAAGGTTAAATGGAACATATTTGCAACGTACCTTAAATGAAATGATTACCTCTAATTCAAGGTTAATGTCACCAAATAGGTATAAAATCTCGAATACAGAAGTATCTGTAAAACCAGGTGATTGTCTTTTTATGTTGAAAATATTGGCACATTTTTATTATGAGGATGTCCTTCTTGTTTCGCACTATGCTGAAATAGTCAAAAATGATATCATTTGTAAAACAAATAACTTTTCCCCAAACTGTTACAAATATAAGAAGTATTTTTTTTTTTAGAATGAAACGTCATGGAGAAAAAAAGAGCAGAAAATCAAACATGAATAACACTTTAAAGAAATCGCACTGAAACATTCCGTCGTCATTTAAAATAAACTTATAATTATTATATTAACTCCTTTTAAAAAGTTACTTCCTATGTTTTAATTTGCTGCTTTATCCAATGTCTTTTTATTAGAAGGGAGATTCATTCCAATGGAACCTGACATGAAGACCCCAAAGATATGCTAATTAAAATTAAATGAATTAAAAGGCATGCACGGAAATACAAAACCAAGTCATGGAAGCTTATGGTAATATAATTTTAAGTCTAGCATTTAATGTTTAAATCATACATATGGCTGTTTAATTACAATTAATTTACTTTTCTTTTCAATTAGAAGTTTATTTAAGGTTCATAATGAGGGCTGCTTAATGTATCTTATACACCTGTCATTCTTGTCATATATCACTGTGCTGCAGCACGTTTTTTTAATAATTATTTTTCATGATGAAAAATGATCTTTTGTCTTTTTTGGGGGTTTAAATGAGACTTGAAATTGTATTTATCCTTGAAAAAAGTCATAAGGCACAACCCATGGAAGCACATCTTGGGGGGGGGGATCAATAAAAATTGGGAGTGCATAAAATAACAAAAGGCAAGGTAGACTTGTGCATTTGAAAAGGACAAAGTGAAGAAGAAATAATTGTTATATTCACCCACTTTTAAGGCGTGGGAGTACTTATACGTATATATGCATAGTGAATAACAATCTTATGTACGTGTCAAGTGTAATTACTGATGAAGAACGTACCTAATAATACAATTATGCACTCTTAATTTAGCTTGTGAACGAAACGTCTTTGTATTCACATTTGCATCTCTTTAACTGTGTAACCATTTCAAGACCCGGTTTTTCCCCTCCAACTGATATTTTCTTCTGAAAGTCTTTAATTTTTAACCACTGATTACTCCCATTTATTTTTTCTGTTGAATATAAATTGTTTTTTTTCTGTCCATCTCGAATTTAATAAAACCACCTCTCTCTCTCTCTCTCTATATATATATATATAAGTAGTAGTATTCATTTTTATATGTACTTTATGAATTTCTTGAAATAAGGAGACGTGGACACTAAAGAAAGTTAACATAGGGTGTATTTTAACAAAGTTCTTAAGGTCTTTAAGTATTAATTTCTCATAATGAACTGTCAAGTTTAACGCATTATTCATCTCCATGATTATTTCTTTTCTTACGTATGTCTTATGAGAACGCTATTGTTCCATAGCAACAACAAAAGCAGACTTCTATTAGTGTCTTTTTCTAGGCGTGTTCCTCGTGTATCATATGATATAACATCTCAGAAAGTCACCGAATAGGAATGGGAACTTTTGGGTTATTTTACCAGATAAATACATGTATTAAGTTTTGATAAAATAGACATGTTTTTTTGAATTTAGCAAACTTGTTAAATGTCGTTTTCAAATTTGGTTTGACATGATTTGTGACATGGCATGATTTGTCCGTGATTATTGCCTTTGTTACCAAAATAAGCTTTTTGCTTTAAATAACGTGTATATTACTTAAATATTACTTCGGCAAATAATCGCATTCCTTCAAAAGCCAACACGTGTACATAACTTGTTTTCATTTACTAATAGTTAACCTACAAAAAATTGATTTGTTAAACTTTATGTCTGTTATTGTTTTAATGCAAGTAAGATTTAATTTTTTGATAAATGATATTTTAATTCATATGGCAGATAGCTTAAGATTTAAACCAGATATGCCAAATATATATAATTTGTGCTTCGTTTTAATTATTAGCTAAAATTTGGTGTAATAATGCAGTAAACCATGCAGAAATAACAATTTAACACATTTCAGCTTCAACAGACTTAACTTTATTTAAGTAAATTATTTTAAATATAAATGTTTATAGTACATTCTTAGAATGACAGAAAAGATACATTTTATATACATTTATTAGAGCCAAAGTCGTACGAACTGGTACCATTTCATTTGTGTGGTAAGGTATATTTTGTTAAATTACCAAGAAATTGTTTCTAATGACGACCACAAACACATTCATGGTTAAATTTAAGCTGGAACTCGGTAAAGTACCGGTAATTGGCTTGAGACATTTACAATGCATGTAAAGAAGGTAATTGCTGAACCTGGGCTTGGACATATGCCCATCGAGTCGGTCTGTACTTGTGTAACATATAGTTTTGGGGCTACTGCTATTTTTCAGGCATCAAAAACAATTATTATCAATACAGACCATGAAAATTCTGGTGTTTTACTTACGTCATTTCACCGGATGGATCATAAGCATTGGAATTTTGGGGTGTTGTACAAAAATGAGTAATAAGTGACACAAAATATCCAAGATTTGCAAGTTTTCACTGAAAACTATATAAAGGATTGGTCAAAAATAAAAGTTTAAAGAATTGAATATAGTATTAATATTAAATTTTGACGTCATACTGTTCGGACAGATGTGGACATTGAAAAATATAACTTTGTTTTCTATGCTATGTGTAAGATACTGGTTTTGATTTAATTATGATATTACTTACATGCCGTTTATTTTTGTTTTTGCCGTTGTGGGTCTAGCGATGGTATGTTTTCTTTGCTATGTAAAATACTGATTTTGATTTAATTATATTACTTACATGCCGTTTATTTTCGTTTTTGCCGTTGTAGGTCTAGTGATGGTATCTTTTTTACTGGAAGGTCTGATGACTGTTGGACTAATAGTGGATAAGGTCCTTTGATGAAGAAAGTGCTGTGTTAGGTTTGAAATGCCCCGGAAAATGGGTGGCTCTGAAAAATAGAACAACATGAGAGAGTTAAAAGTGTAATTATTTGTAGTTATGACTTTTACTGGCCCGGCCCAAACGACTCAATACCTTTGCAAATCTTTTAACTAGAAACTTCAATGTGTTTAAAATTTTACCATTATTTTAGGGTATAGAACTGCTCAGTTTGTGACAGTCGAATAAGGCAAATGTATAATTCTTTTCGTATCAGACATGAATAACAGATTTTAGAAGAAACGCTTCACTTTATTAAGGAGGTATGCTACAGTAGCACACCAAAAGTTTATTTTATGGATGTTTAAAGTATCTGTGTTGACATATAATTTCAGCATTAAATAAGACCAACATGATATTTTAATCATTTTAAATGAATTATTTGGTATTTAAAAAAAATGACGAAAATATTTTTGCTGCAAATAAGACAATTTAGAACTTACAATTTGCGTTTAATCAATGCATGGTAAAAACTAATGAATTATGGCAAGGAGAGACAGGTAGCCATTTTATGAATTTCAATATATAAATATATATTTATGAATATGAAAATCAACATCTTTTGATATATTTTTTAAATCTGTGGATGAAATATGTGGAGATTACGAACAGTTTTCGAGGTCAGAAGTCCATTAAACATTACAAAATAGGAGCAGAGCAAACACGGACCTTTAAGATATCAGAGGTGGGATCAGGTGCCATGGAGGAGTGAGCATCCCCTGCCGACTGGTCACACACGCCATGTGCTCCTTGTCTTGATCGGGAAATAACGGAAAAATCCGTCGACAATTCAGTGTGTAAATAATGGCCTAACAATTAGTATGAAAAAAGTCAGTCAGCATTTGACTTAATGAAAGATTGTATTTGCTGACAAGGTCATTGTATCGACCATAGAACTTACAAAATGATGACTTTAAACGAGACTGCTGATATTCTTGTTTCATCAATTTGTTTGTCAATAACTTACCTCGTTATAGAAATTGTTCATACGTAGAGCATGCTCTGGCGTATCGAATCAACTGAGTGATAGGGGTATATTGCTGAATAGGTAAGGGAAGTTGACGATTGAAAAGTTAAAGACATCACGTTTATCATAAAGCTTTGTTGTTAGATTACCATTAACGTCTTTTTCTAATAAAATATCTAAATATGAAACAGATGTGTCAGACTCTGTTGTAGCTTTTATCTCAAGCTCAGCTCAAAATCTTCAAGAGCCATTTTATTTATAGAAAATGATTGTTGAACAATTATATTTTGAAAGAAATCGAAATGAAATTGGGAAGTTAAAGAAAAATTTGTTATTTTCTAATTTGCACCAATCCCGATTGAAATTAAACCAAATAAATGAATCCAAATCAAACTCTTATCACTCCATGAATTAAGCTTAATTGTTGGAGGCATTGTGATTTTTGTCTGTGGGTTATTGTTTTCTACATATAATTAAACATGTAGTACGCATGGGATGTCCCCACTTACAAATAAGTTGATCTTGTTAAATATTCGCAAATTTTGTGGTTAATACAATGACCTTGTTTGCAAATACAATCTGTCATTAGGTCGAATGTTTACTAACTTTTCCTTCAAATTGATATGACCTTATTTATTATTATACTGAACTGGTTAAGGATTTTACCCAATCATAATACGATATGACCGGTCGACGGGGATGATTACTCTTCATGGCACCTGATCCTATATCTGATGTTTTCAAGGGTTCATGTTTATTTTGCTTTAAATTTGTATTAATTAATTGGACTTTTGAGCAATATTGCTGTTCGTTATTTTCACATTTCATGTAGTGAAATTATAGTGTCATACATCAATAAGATTGAATACTCCAAAACTACTTTACAAATGCAGTACTCTAGGAATTTAAATGCCTAAAATCTGAGGCTTCCCTTCTTTTTGTCGCTTGCAATGCAGAAGGAAACTTAGGGATTACTTTGCTGGGATGTCTTTCTAACCGTCTTTCACACCTTATATCTTTGGAACTGATATACGTATCACCTTAAACAAACAGAGTTACTGACGTTTGACGTAGAAAATAGGATCTGTAAATTGACTCGTGTTCTTAATGCAAGTAAATGATTGAATGAATAATATTGCCTGTCGTCTACCGATTCGCACATTCAATTCAAATGGAAATGAATCGAAACGTTCTTGACACTTTTGAAAGGTTATAAAAAACAACGGTTGTAAAACAGCCCTCATGATATCATCTGAGGTGTTCTTAATATACTTCGAGAGTCTTGAGAGCTCCAAGGTAAAAATTGTACAAAACGCCAGTCCATGCTAGACTATCCGTGCAGATTTGAAACACCTCTCAATATATATGGTAATAATCCACTAGTTTGCTTACAATAACCGGTGCTAGGTATCGAGGGTTTGTTCCATTACTTGTTTCAAACGGCATGTTTATTTAATCATTTTCAAAGACAGGTCTTTTCGATATTGGCAGAAAGGTTTAGGTATTGATTAAAATTATGTGACTGGAGGTTCCCCAAAAAATTCAATATGAAGAAGAGTGTTGTCATTTCACTTCATTACAGAACATGGAAGAACGTTACTAAAAACATGGATGCATCAGCATTATCGGTTTTAATTATAATCACAATATTCAAGAACAATAAAAAAAAAACTGAACACACCATCCTGAAATCGAGCTCTTATTGATATTCCAGAAATATCTCGACCACAAATGTAGGTTCTTTTCTGTTTCGTTTTTGGATGTTTCGTCCTAAATTTACTCATAATGGTCTGCCTTCTTCTACATTGATATTTATTTACATACTTATTCATGTGACCGGTCGGCAGGGATGTTCACTCCTCCATGGCACCTGATCCAAATTTGGAGGTCCGTGTTTGCTCTGTTCCAAATTTGTATGCTTTCATTGGACTTTCGAGATTGAATATTGCTCGTTATCTTCATATTTCATGCTACAAACAGCAACGAATGGGGTAGCAGATTGAGTTTTGAAATCGTCTTTATAGACAAAGAATGATAAAAGTCTTTAAGTCCTCCTGGCATTGAATTAACAAATACTGTCTTGTGCAAATATTAAGAAAATACATTACGTAACGAAATTGTTATTAAATAACTAATAAACTATTGTTCAGGAAAGTATGCAGTTCATTTGTCCAAACTGTAATGGCATGAATTATTTATCTACAGAGATAACTCCTACATATACTGCACATAAAGTACACTTGTTTTTTATATGTTTTCCTGAGGTTATGATAACCTTGATTCCTTTTCAAGATTGATATATCTTACTATACATGTTCGTTTCTGTTTTCTTTTCTAATATGCATATAACTAATACATTGACTAAACTTCATCCCTAATGTTGCATTTGACTCTTCTTTGTTGGCGTTAATTTTGCCGAAATTATCCTTTAACACCTTAGGTACGGCAAAACATAAAACGGTCGCTTACAAATTTCACAAAATTATGCGATTTAGTGGTAGAAAGTAGAAGCTGAGAAGAACTATACAAGTTGAATAATTATCATTTATTTAGTGAGTGATGTATGTGACAGACATGTAATGTGAATAAATAATTATGTAATTAAAAGTCGTTTATGGTTAGCTATTTTTGTAAGTACATATATCTAACACAGATACGACTAATGGAACACAAAATTCAGGGCATGTTTAACATGTTGTTCTTGTAGTGTTTTATATTCTACTTGTTAAACAAATTAGGAAGTGTCGACAGGACTTAACAAGACTATGACAAATGCAGTACCTGTATTTATATACTTTCTAGTTCGGTACCATCCCCGGCAACCAATGAACGTTTTGAAGGTTAATTGTTGCATTGTCAAAATGGAGAGTTAGTGCTTTTTACCGACTTTGTAAACAATAAAAAATGTAGTAATTAGCTCCAGAAAAAAATGAAAGACTAATGCAACTTTTCTGTGATGGCAGTATGTAAATGAATATTTTTTTAAATAAAATATTTTCCAAATATTTGTACTAGACGTAATGGCCAACGTGTACACTTGTACGTGTATGTTGTATTGCATTCTATACAGGTACTTACTTTATTAAACAAAAAAATTGTTAATTTCATAGCAGTCGATTTATGATTAAAGTTGGGTATGACTTGGATATGAATGTTCAAATGAATGTGTAGGAGATACAGGTTATTGATGAAGCCAGACTTACGTGCAGTCCATGCTGGCAGGAAGCGTTTGGAACTGCAGATTATTGGATCCTGCACTTTATTTGCTAGCAAACTGTTACGTCTAATAGATATCAGGTAGCACATAAGCGAAATTTTCGTGAGGCGCTGGTTTCTAGAAAACCCTTTATGGATGAAAGTAAAAAAAAACATATTCGAGAAGTGGTGTTAATTAAATATGGATACCAAAAAAAAAAACTCCATAGAAATTTTCGAAAATTAGAAATAACAAAATTTTGCCGAAATCAATAGCATCAAAATGTATCATTTTTCAACACTTCATATAAGCATTCCCAACGATTAATTAAAAAAACAGACTTTTTGACATCAGACACAACTGCTTCAAAAATAAATCAATAAATAAATATATAAATAAAACCTGCAATTTTTCCTTTCTTGTTATTGGTCATCTACAAACTTACTTTGTACAAAATCATTCTGATCCTACACACACATATACTTTGATGTTAGAAAGATGCTGAAGTTTCTTATTGACAGTACACTGTATCTACGTAGTCTTTGTAGACCAGGTCTTTCAACAAGCTGTTGGAATTCCAATTGGAACTTATTGAGCCACATTATCAGCAGATCTTTTCTTGTATATTTTTATGAAGCAGAATTCATTTACAAGAAGAAATCTTTTCTTGTAGACTTCAATTTCGACATTTAGGTATTTATCAATTAACAATATTCCTTATCTTCTTACGTTAATACGAAATATACCGTTGAAGTCGAAGTCAGATAAATCGCAAAACCTGGCACATCTGTTACACTTTTCAATACAGTAAAAATTGCTCATAGCGAACACGTTTATAATGAATTGACGATTTAATTTCCTGTGGCTTCCTGAGATATATTATGAACTTAACAGATAAAGCGAATTACGAATTAAGAAAATCGTTCACTCCTGGCACTTCGTTACAAGTGTGCTTTTTCTGTACCTTGTTAGAAAAAGACATTGATGGTAAACTAAGAACTAAACTTCATGATAAACGGAATGACTTCAACTTTTCTGTCCCCAGCTTCCTGTGTTCAAGCAGTAAAATACAATTATCACCTGCATATGGGGTTGATGTCTCCCAGCTGATTCGATGTGCTATGTACAAACAATATCTAAAACGAAGCAGGCAACTGACAAATTAGCTGATGATACAAGGGTATTGAAAATCTGGTTTAAAGTCAAAATTATGCAGATTCAATTATGAAGCCATTATTTTCAAGCTGAATAGTCGGACTTCCCCGTTTACCCGATCATGATAAGAAGCACACTGCGGGTGTAACCGGTCGACATTGGATGCTTACTTCTCTCATTACTCTGATTATTTTAAGAGGTCCATGTTTGCTCCGCTAACACTTTGTATTGTTTAATTGGACTTTTCAGCATGATTACCGTTCGTTATCTACACATTTCATTTCTCTAGGATTTGAATTTGCAATCAACGTTTTGCACGTTATTCACTTGTAATTAAGTACAATAGATCCTTGTTTAGTTTAAATGTCAAATAAGGCAACTTTCGATAACGTTATAAAGTATGTTTCCACAAGAAATATATGATGCACAGCCATGGAATTTACCCGTATGCTATTATTCTATGAGATTAATTACAAAAACAAATAACAAATACAAATCCTAAAAGAATTATTCTTATTTATTGAGATTTCCATTGCAGGCAAAATGTAATATATAAAAAGATCAGCAAAAGAATAAATGCAAATTTAAAGAAGAATAAATGGATAATATAATAAAATGTAGTAAGTCTATTAGAACACTAAAGAGGAAAGCGTGCTTAAATAGGAAATAAATGAGTAGCGCATAAGGTTGAAAGAAAAGTCATGCTATAAATAGCCTGTGATTGATGTGGATTTTTAAAACTTTGTGTATTTATTAAGAGTCCCAATTGTCGAGTGTATACGGAAGCCATTTCCATTTTAATGTGTTCTCATTTTTTAAAACTACAACAAAAAAAAAAGACATTTCTTACAGTCATTCTGTTAGTTTTAATTTCTTAAAGATAGTAGCTATTACTTGAGATAACATCTAAAGACGATCACACACACTATATTGAATAAAGATTATATTTGTTAAGTTAATTTGATAAAAATATTTGGTTTATTCAGTGTATTTATTTCTTATATGATTTTAAAGGTACAGTGTACAAAGTGACAATACGACTGTGTAATGATGCCCTTTAAATATTACCTTAAGATGAAAATGTGAATATAACGAATAGTAATCAATCTCAAAAAATCTATAAACAATACAATTCTTTGAAGAGGGCATAAAACACGGACCCATGGAAATTCCAAAGGTGGGATCAGGTGCCTAGGAGGAGGAAGCACCCCCTGTTGACGGGTCACATCCGCCTTGGGCCCTGTGTATTGATCAGGTAGACGGAACATTTCGTAGTCAAATTCGGTATAAAAAGAAAGGCCTAACAATTAGTATGATTATATATATTATATAATTAGTCGGCCAAAACGACTCAATGATAGGTTATATTTGCTAACAAGGTCATTATAACGACCATAAAATATACGAAATGTTGACTTTAAACGAGGTTTTTGAAATCCCGGTAACATCAACTTATCTGTCAGTAGCCTACCTCGGTTTAAAAATTGATCGTACTCGGAGCATGCTCTTAAGTATCGAATAAGCTGGGAGATGTAAACACAATATGCAGGTGATGGCGGGATATTACTGCATAAATAAGGAAAGTTGACGATCGGAAAGTTGAAATCAACTTGTTTGTCACACAATTTAGTTGTTAGTTCGCCCTTATCGTCTGTTGTCAGTAAATCACCCAAATATGAAACAGATGTGGCAGACTCTGTGGTGTCGTTTATTTCAAGTTGACATATGAATGAAAGTAACTAATTTTTATTGATGATACGTCGTCGATAATATATATATATATATATATGTATATATATATATATATATATATATATATATATATATATATATATATATATATATATATATATATATATATATATATATATATATATATATATATATATATATATATATGTCGAGTTGAAGGCCACAAGCAATTGTTTTTTTCTTCTCAGGTAGAAGTTTCTGAATAAATTCTGCTTCATATAAATATAGAAACAGGTCGCCTAATAAAGGAGAACACTTACTGCCCATCAAAATTCTAACAGTTTGTTGGAAGATCTGGTCTCCTAAGACTACATATTCAGTAAATGTTGTCAATAAGGAACTCCAGAATCCTTCATATATCAACTTCAAAGTACTTGTTTGTAGAAGTGATTTTATTGACGACCAATCACAAGGTAGGAAAATTCTGAGTCCCATTTTTATTAAAGAAGCAATTATCTATAATTTCAAAAAGTCAACTTTTTAATTTATCGTAAGGAATGGTTGTATAAAGTGTAGAAAAGTCGGTCGTTTTGATGTAACTGACTTCTGAGAAATTGGAGTATAAATTGTTTTAAAGTTCTTTGTAATTTTTGAGAATTTACATCTGATTTACATAACTTCTAGAATATGCTGTAGGACAGTACGTGTCTGAAATTTGTCTTTAACAGTAATTAATATTTTCATTAAATATGCAAAAAGACCATATGTTTTGTAATAATTTAAAGAAAAATATATAATCTATATGAAAATAATGAAAAGTTTAAGTTCTATCACATTATAGAAGACAAATAGGAGTAAGGATTAGGATAAGACCAAGTTTTTCTTAAAGAATGCAGCAGGAAGAAGCATGCTTTTTCTATCTGTATCCTGGATTTTATTTTTATGAAGTGATTTTTATCCACCTTTGCAAGTTACACTTTATGTCGTTGATGGTCGTTCACATCTCTTCGATGTCATACATAAAAAACTAAATCCTAATATACCTTACAATTGTTTTTTTTTTTTGGCAAAAATAAATTTCGCCTTTTTGCGTCAATTTGGAGAACGAAAATATTCATGTATTAAATCCGTCATAGACAAATGATTGGATCGGTTGAAAATCACCCAAAAATAAACGCGTGGTATGTGTGATATATTTCTTAATATAAGTATATATTTCTTAATATATGTATGGCGTTTAGGATATTTGTAGCATAATTATTACCTGCAAACAAATACAAGGTATGCGTCAAATTATTTTAGCAAAGTTTCTCAGTACGTCTGATGTACACGTGAATTATTTCAGCCCCCCCCCCCCCAAAAAAAAAAAACAAAAAAAAAAAACAACAACAACAAACAAACAAACAAACAAACAAACAAACAAACAAAAAAAAAACAAAACAACAACAACAACAACAAACAAACAAACGAAAAATTACAAAATTTTGAGTTGTCGCTCATTGTGCCTATGTTACAGCAAATTAAGAACAATACATAAATGTTGTTTTATTTTAATTGCATTATCGAGCTTCTTATTACTGATTATCCAAAATAAAAAAAAATCCGTATAATGATTCCAGAAGTATTCAATTGAAAATTAAATGCAAATCCAATCAAGTTATGTCGTATACAAAGTTTTTCCACAAAAAAATACACTATAAAGTAAGCGTGTTTAACCGAAATATGCATTCTGTATGTCTTGCATTATATATCTTTAGCCGGTGACCTTAACACATACTTAGTTTTATCAATTCGATCAATATAATGTTGATTTTCAAAATAAAAAGTAAATAAAGAACTTGATCCTTTTCGTTGGCTAAATATTCAATTAATTTGATATGCAATGTACATAAATTTCAGCACCTTATTGACTCATGCATGATAAAAATGGTAATATATAAGGATTCATAACGAATAGTCAGCGTTTTCTAGTTCACAGAAGAAGAAATATTCCAGAAGATATTACAACTCCAGAAAATGTATCTTTATTTCCTGAAACCTTAGTAAAAAATTACATGCAAAGTAAGTCGTGAAAAAATGCCAAAAGAATTTAGTGCTTTTTTCTTCCTTTATACTGATTTTTATTATTAGAAATAGGAACTTATCAAATTTATTCTTTGTAAATGAAGTAAAATGTTAAGAAAAAAAGGACTTTGTGGCTTAACACGCTTTGTCTTATGAAATGCCTCTACAGTAGAAAAAAGTTTTGTCTGTCAGATAAATATATAAAGAAGTGATCTCATGGTAACGAAATTCTACAAATTATGTAGAACATATCTGCCGGTTAAATAAATGAAATATTTTATGCATGTCGACAACTCACACATGATTTAAAGTAGAGAGGAAGAGCAATGTTGTCAATTTGAATCTATAATAAAATAATATAATCACCAACTCAATAATATAATAATTCAGTCATCTACATTATGCCAATGAATAACAATTTCAGATTATATTTGTAAAATACACAATTATATAATCGATGACAAGAGTACCAAATTTTATTTGTTTGCTATTTTTGTTCCTTAACTTAAAAATAAAGCATATTTTTTCCAGTGGCACCCTGGAGTTTAAATTCATCTATAATCCAACACTTTGACAACAAAAACTTTGTATTGTATCCTAACATAGGCATACTTTTTAACTAACTGATGTATAGACATAAACTAAGGCATTAACTCTGACAATTTTAGGTAAAACTCCAGTTTGTTAATGCTTTTGTTTTGTTAGAAATGACTATCAACGCCATTCTTTGGTGCTGTCAGCTAGTTTTATTTCGAATTCATCACGCATGTTGTGAAGAAAGAAAAGCATTTAGCAATTCTCGTCAAAAGAAGACATTAAAATAATTTGCTCGGAATACACAGGGATCCTTTTTAGAAATCTAATGTGTCTAATTTGATATTAGAGAAGTCCATTATTGTCAAAAACACACTGAATCAACTACGTATGGAAAACATAGGGACTGCACTGTAGGTCGTAATGTTTGAAAGCAATTAAAAATATATAAATTTGTTTTGAATTAAGCTAACAAATGAATTTTTAAAACAATGAAGTTTTACATGATGTCTAAGGATAAGAATATCAATAATATTTAATATCCAAAAAATGTTACTCAACACTTCTACAAGATTTTAATAGATAATATACAGTTTACCTTTTTACGTATATTGACCGTATATTTTGTGTAATAATGTAAAATAGGGTGTATGCATTTGGAATCAGGTATTCATATTTGTTTGAAGAATTTCTGAACATGCATTTCTGATTATCGGTATACATTCATTTCACTAATTAGTTATGTCCATGTTAATAAAGCCACAGGTGTTTGGTGATTACTAATTAATTACGCAATTTGTAAGAAGTTTTTCAAACTGGTCTTTAAAAAAGTTTTCAATAAATATTCCTTCGATTTTATTAAGATGAAAATAATTGTTTAAAGAAAAATATCGATTATTAAAGGTATATTTTCGAAACAATTCTTCAATTTAATTTGAGAATGGCTTTGATTACAATCTTTTGGCATCAAAACGATGAAAACAGACTTTTGAAATCCACTCACCTCTATGTCTGTAATAGGGATTCTGGTGACTACTGTATACAATCCACACCGAAATGTCTAGGCACACCAACATCAAGATCAAAACATGCATGATAATCCTTCGATATACAAAAGGCTGCTGCAGGACATTTGATATCTGGTTAGCAAGAGAATCTTTAGGAATGGAGTAATGAACATTCTCTGGGTCTAGTGGAGAGCGGGCTTGACAGAATGATTAAATACAGAAGGGAGAAGTGTCGTACTTAATCCAGAAAGAGATAAGTAAATTACTTCAGATATTATTTTAATGTCGCTGTATATTTAACCAGCCTCTCTCTGGATCTCCTACTACTTTCACTTCATAAACAAGTTCACTGATCAAAGAGCGTAATACGCTTCGTTGATTCTAGCAAATTAGGAACGAGCAGATGTTTGTGTGATAAATGTTGTCAGCTAATGCCATCAACGATAACATAGTATATTGTTGACGATTTTGGTAATAAAATTTTCATTGGATTATCGATGCTGAAATAATGAAATATAGCTTGTAATATATCTTCAAACTCTCTTTGCATAGAATAAAAATAATTGACGCTTTAAATATTTCTTCTGTGAACCGATTCGGTAGCATGAACAGATTTTGTAGAACCCATATCTCTTTGAAATGGTCTACCATTTGAATTATATGTTTTTTTTTTACAGAAAATTGCACAAAGGGATCAGGAAAGAAAATAATTTCAAACCAGCCATATAAACGTGCGAGTGTAATTAAACAGCTTTTTATGCACATTCCAATCTATTGCAGAAAGCTTAACTTTTAATGCCATATAGTACACCTTTCCCAAAGGAAAGTTTCCCGGAAGATTTTCTTTTCCAGGGTAAAGAGGTTTTCCATTTACTTTTTTTTTCGTATGCAAAACCTTCCTTCATCTCTGCAATCCGTTTTTTATGTAGTCATATTAATATATTCAACTAATATCCTTTTACAGGAGACTATCAAAGAAACTTTTTAACCTTTTCACAAAAGTCTTTTGATATAGGTGCATGTTGTGTGCACCATACCTTGATAATTATAGAAAGAACCATAAATAGAGAATATCCAATATTTTATAGTTTGATATGAAATTTATTTCACCTGTAAAACAGGATATTTTTAAAATAACTTCACAAGTGGCGAAGCACTCGTTAAGATATTTAAAAAAAAATCCTGTCCGACTTGTGAAATAAATTCAATATTCAACTACAGTTATTTGATTTTTTTGTTAATAACATTTTCTTTGATTTCCTTTGCCTCTCCGATTTTTTCAACGCAGTGTCGTAGGACGTGACGTCATAATTTAACTTTTTCGAGACGTGATAGCCTAGCGAATGTGAGGTTGAAAATTGTAAGCATAGATATTGACAACAACTTGGAGAAACAATAGTTTTAGAATTTATTTAATCTGGCTATCTTACAACAAGAAGTGTTTTGCGTTAACACTTTCAAAAACATCACCTCTTTATTCAATGGATTTAATTTCAGAATTGCACTGTTGAAAATGTAATAAATGCATACATCCAATAATTCATTATAATAACTTTGTGTTCCTGGATGTGACAAATGTGAAATTTGGAGCTACACTATCGTAATTGTTTTGGTATCGAATTTTAAAATAAATATAACAAACTGGGGTATCAACCGTGTTTTGAAAGTTTTTTTTTATATTATATCTCTAGGACATAACTTGTACACAGTCTAGTTGAAAAGGAATCGATTTTTATCTTGTATTATATAATTATAATCTTAAATTTATTTAATTATTTATTATATGATTTATATAATTTAATGGATCATTCTTATATGATGATTGGTAAATATGAAATAACACAGACAATATAAAAGAAAAATAACTTTAAACAGTAAATAAATAATAACTAAATAAACGATCTTTTCTGTATTTTTTTTTTAAATCACCCATAGATGCATTGCTTTTCTTTTCAAAATGAGGTATACAAAAAAATGCATTAGTGATATTATTAAAAGTATACTTTAAATGTTCCTAGATTCCCGAAAAATATGTTGCTTGATTAACGGCTTTATCATATTTACAGAATTGTAAGGTTAAGATAGCGAACTGTGATAAATCTCCTATATCATGAAAACAAAACAAATATTGAAAAAACCCCCTGAACATCAAAGCTGGTATAACCATTAAGCTGTGCAGATTAAATTTTAAAATAATTATAAAAAATTCTATATAAAAACTCTTTAAAGGGGCAATGACTTTCTATGTCAGAGAAATCCTTTATTTTTTTTTTTTGAAAACCATCCCTTTATTTAAATAAGGTAAATCGTCTGGAGATAAGTTTCTGTAAAGTATGTTATTGGGTTGAAAGTTTCACCTAATAGTTAATCTTCAAGGTGGAAGTTTTTCGAGGCAGAACGATTTTCATATGAGACCAGTACTCATTGACATTTGTTTAGTAGCCCCTTTATTCTCACTGTACACAAAACCGAGATGTTGGGGGTAAACCATCTTTTTTTAAATTCAACAAAAAGTAATATCATAAGAGAAATTAAAATAAAAATAAAAATACCCCCCCCCCCTTTTGGATATCTGAAATCCTGATTAATACCAGATACCAACAGGTAACAAAATACAAAGTTGGGTAAAAGTTCCCAAACAAATGTTCATATCATTGGCATTATCATTTACATGTATCAATCAATGATGAAGGTAAGGTTACATGTTTACAAGTTGAATGTCAAATAGTAAAGCTTTAAACAACGCATATAATGCCATTTGATGACAGTTACAATTTGGAATACACCAAGAATAAGTGTATTGATGCTGTTGATTTAGTGATTTAAAAAAGATTTATAATTCCTCAGTACTCCCTTTCATGTTTAAACTGACATCCAATATTTCCAATAAATGCCCTTAACCAATTGTATTGTTATCTATTAGCAAATGTTATTCAGCATCAATCGTTGTTTGTAGACCTTTTGATCATTTTATTTTAGTTTTTTTCTTCTAATAAGAAAAAAATGTTTAAATTTAATTACTTAAACCTGAAGACTTTTGGGATAGAAATAGATTCTCTTGATTAAAAGCAAACTTTAAAAATCTTCTTTGCTTCTGAACCTTGATAGAAAACCTTTCTGCTTCATAATATTGGGCTTCATAATATATAGTCTACCAAATTACGAAATACACATTTCCTGCACTAAGAGTTTACTGTTGGGCTACTTTTTGACATGTTAAACCCCATCACTTCCTTTTTACTCATGAACATTTAACTATTGTACTATTTGCATAATTACGATAGACAACAAGGATTGGAAGAAATATTTTTATTTACTAGATTCATATTAAGCACGATACATTTAGTAAAATAATTAAGAAATTTTGCAAAATACGCACCTTGACAAAAGAGTGGAAAATATCAACAAATGAGAAAGATTTATTTCTTTTTTTTTTCATCGATTGGAAGAAATATTATTAATTTCTAAATCCATTAAATGCATTATGTGCAATAAGGAATTTAAC